>NC_056727.1:844042291-844097291 GCF_019279795.1 Protopterus annectens | reverse complement strand
ATAGTCTGTGCAGAAGAGGGACGGGAGGAATCACACTATCACATTCCAATTACCATCGGAAATCCATACATGAACATATAGCGACATCTGTCCACTGTATAACATGCGACATACTGATTACAAGATGACTGGAGTGTGTTGGCGTTATAATGAATAAGGCACTAGTATGCTGTTGAAGCTTATAAACATCATTACGCATGTGTAAATGCGTATGAGTGGGGAATGTATTGACACACTGATGTACATATATATAATCATATATATATATATATATATATATATATATATATATATATATATATATACATATATATATATATATATATATATATATATATATATATATATATAACAGCAAGATATGAATATACATGTATGAATACATATGCAGATATGTTGTATATATTAATGTAAATATATATATATATATATATATATATATATATATATATATATATATCTATATATATCTATATATATCTATATATATGTTACAATGAGATAGACATGTATATACCTAGGTTATGTTGAAGCAGTTACGGGTCAACAAACATCTACTTACCACCCCCCACAGCTAGGCAGGTGAGACATACAGACACGCAATAAAGGTAAATACAACACTGGTTCCCAGACCACCGGCAGGAAACTACCAGTGGGAGAGATCTACAAGGTCTACACGTTAAACATGGACAGCACCGTCCCTTGTAGGACACCGAAAATTTGGTATTCCAATTAATGGGGCAACACAATTATGACCAGGATGTAGCTGTACACGGAACAGTAGGCTGTGCAAGCCTGATAACACATGGATTGACACAACGTACAACATGTGTCCTGAAATGGGGAGAGTGGCCAGTGTGTAGGGGTGTGTTCATATACCACCTGCATCTACCTGCGTCCACAGTAAGGATGAGTGCTGTAGAGTAGTGGCAGGTGGGGGAACTATGGGTATGGGTATGCAATTATGGAACCAGGCATGCCAGGGTTGGATGGGCCGGTTCTAATGGACCGCCCCGTGGAGGTCAGCTAGGTCTTAATAGGTATATATGCATACTCACATGCAGACAACAATATAACTCGAAAACACTAAGGAACACGTTGACAATAGAAATAAAACAAAATAGCTTGTTCCTTTACCCGTACACAGTTCCACACCGACACACTCTGAGGATAAAACACTTCTTTATTACAGATAAAATTCAGTTGTTGAGCGCTTTCATCTAATTTGTATAGACTTCTTCAGAACAATCCTACAACAGTACTCCATTGCTTAAATACTTTTTTTAAAAAAATACGTCATTTTGTCAATTAATATTTAAAGTGCCAGTGTGCTTATTCAAATAAAACCGTCCTTGTTTTTACTTTAATCAAATAATCTTATTACTTAAATACATTCCTCCTGTGAAATAATACAAATACTACTATTAAATCATTATAAAATGAAACTTCTAACTTGTAGTATACCATTATGTATGATTAAAAATTCATTTGTATACAAGTACGAATTCCACTTTACTTCTTTAATTCACTATATTCTCTAAAATGGGCTTAATGGATATATGATCATTGAGTCCAGGGGGGGTAGAGGCATTTAATCTGATTTGCCATCTAGTCTCAAGTTTGGCAAGTTTCTTTTTAATGCATCCTCCCCTTGGTTTCTCCTTGGCATTATCTAATATACGAAATAAAACTCATTACAACCATTTGACTGGGCAATGTGCCTCCATAAGGCATTCCTGGTGTCTTCCTTTTTGATATTATAATAATGATCATAGATCCTTTGTCGAAGACACCTGTCGGTCTTCCCTATGTAATAACAGGAACACTTCGTACAATAAGCAAGATAAACTATATGTTTTGTCCTGCAATTGCCTTTTTTAAAACTAATTTTTGTGTGATTTAGGTCATCCAACATAATACTATTCTTCTTTGTGATGTGTGCTGACAAAAATAAAATAACATATTTGGATACCCAGATTGAAGTAGTAAGTAATAAGATAAAAACGAATATACATAGGAAGGAAACTTTTAGCAACAGCTATTTACATTATTCGAGTTGTCACCCCTCTAGTCAGAAAAGAAGCATAATTAGGGGTCAATGTATAAGAGCAGCTAGGATGACCTCAGACTATGCTGACTTTTTAACAGAACTGAGGAAAATAGCTGATATGTTCCTTCAGAGAGGTTATCCTAGGTGGTTAGTAATGGATGTAACTGAATATGTAAAGAATGAATGGGGTAAAAAATATATTCCCCTTTTAGGTGCAGGACCCCTTAGGGAGCAAAACAACAAAAAAGAAAACGCAATGGAAGGTGAAAGTGTAGAATACAATAGAGCCTGCATAGTACAATATACTCCATGGAATAGAGAGGTAAAGAATATTATTACCAAAAATTGGAGCATATTCAAGACTGATAGAAAATTAGTGGATATAGTAGGAAATGCACCTAAGTTTGTAGCCAGGAATGCGGCCAACATGAAAAATGAGATAGAAAAGAAAAAAGGAAATGATGGGGAAGCAGGTGTCCCAGGGGGAACATCTAGTTGTGGCACCTGTAACCAATGTAGGTACATCACAAAGAAGAACAGTATTATGTTGGATGACCTAAATCACACAAAAATTATTTTTAAAAAAGGCAATTGCAGGACAAAACATATAGTTTATCTTGCTTATTGTACGAAGTGTTCCTGTTATTACATAGGGAAGACCGACAGGTGTCTTCGACAAAGGATCTATGATCATTATTATAATATCAAAAAGGAAGACACCAGGAATGCCTTATGGAGGCACATTGCCCAGTCAAATGGTTGTAATGAGTTTTATTTCGGTATATTAGATACGGCCAAGGAGAATCCAAGGGGAGGATGCATTAAAAAGAAACTTGCCGAACTTGAGACTAGATGGCAAATCAGATTAAATGCCTCTACCCCCCCTGGACTCAATGATCATATATCCATTAAGTCCATTTTAGAGAATATAGTGAATTAAAGAAGTAAAGTGGAATTCGTACTTGTATACAAATTAATTTTTAATCATACATAATGGTATACTACAAGTTAGAAGTTTCATTTTATAATGATTTAATAGTAGTATTTGTATTATTTCACAGGAGGAATGTATTTAAGTAATAAGATTATTTGATTAAAGTAAAAACAAGGACGGTTTTATTTGAATAAGCACACAGGCACTTTAAATATTAATTGACAAAATGACGTATTTTTTTAAAAAAAGTATTTAAGCAATGGAGTACTGTTGTAGGATTGTTCTGAAGAAGTCTATACAAATTAGATGAAAGCGCTCAACAACTGAATTTTATCTGTAATAAAGAAGTGTTTTATCCTCAGAGTGTGTCGGTGTGGAACTGTGTACGGGTAAAGGAACAAGCTATTTTGTTTTATTTCTATTGCAGACAACAATATATGTTGGAGTACAAATTCAGTAACATATGCATTCCATTTTTGACGTAAATAATAGGAATGTGTCCATACAAGCATCAACAGTACATGGAATAATAGGCTGTGCAGAAGAGGGACGGGTCGAATCACACTATCACATTCCAATTACCATTGGTAATCCCTATATGAACATATAGCGACATCTGTTCACTGTATAAAGTGCTACATACCGATTACAAGCTAACTGGAGTGTGTTGGTGTTATAATGAATAAGACACTAGTATGCTGGTGAAGCTTATAAACACCATTACGCATGTGTAAGTGTGTATTAGCGGGGAATATATTGACACAATGATGTATATATATATATATATATATATATATATATATATATATATATATATATATATATATATATATATATATAAAAATCATATATATAAAATCATATATATATAACCATATCTATATATATATATATATATATATATATATACATATACATACACAAACACACACACACACACACACATATATATATATATATATATATATATATATATATATATATATATATATATATATATATATATATATATATATATATATATATATACATATATGACAACAAGATACGAATATACATGTATGAATACATATGCAGATATATCTGTATATATTAATGAACCGGGATAGTCCAACTGGATATATGTCCATTTTCAGTGGAGGCCCGGGGAGAAAAGCTCCAATGAGTTAAGTTAACAGATAAGCAGATAATTCAGGATACATATTTAAAGTAGGCCCATTGGGCACAGATAAAGAAATTAAGCATCAGTGAGGTACAGTTGATAACAAGTCTAAATAACAATATACAGTGCAGAATATCACAGATAAGCCATCTTTCTTCAGTTGTGGTATACAAATTTTATGAGGATAAAACATGTGACTTACAATAGTATAAATGAGGTACAAGAATTAGTCTGGTGAGGAACAGGGACATAGCCATTTTATGCTTAGGTAAGATTTGAGTTATTTTAAATTTAGAGAGGGATGCTTCTAGGGTTAAGGATGTAGGCAGAGAATTCCAGAGTTTGGCTATATAAGAAGAATATAGGGAGTCACCAGCATGATTGTGAGATCTGGTAACTGCTAACAGTAATTTATTAGTGGAGCGGAGTTTCCTAGGACAGGAGTACTGTTGGATTATGTTACTTAATGAAGGTGTTGTGTTTGGATGATAGAGTAGCTTGTGTGTGATAATCAGCTGGTTATAGGTTAGTAGGTTTGGAAGTTCAAGCCAACCCAGTTGTTTTAGATTTTGGCAGTGATGAGTTTTGAAGGCGCTGTTGTTGGCAAATTTGGCTATCTTATTATAGCAGGAGGTCAGTTTATTGGTTTCTGTTTTGGATAGGTTGGTCAAGATAGGTGATGCATATAGTAGAGCTGAGAGAAGGTGTGTTTGTGCTATTGTAGTTCTAGCATTGTGAGTCAGGAATGATTTGTGTTTGTAGAGACTACCCAGCTTTTTGTTAGTATTTTTTATGGCCAGATTAATATGTACATCAAATTTGCCTTTGTTATCAATAGTGATACCTAGAAGCTTTGTCTGGTAGTCAGGTGAGATAGTGGCACCATTCATTGAGTGGATAGTAAAGGAGGTGGTGGGGGCAGTAGTGATTGAAGGATGAAATATGAGGAGTTTAGTTTTTTTGGGGTTGAGTATTAAGGCATTCTCAGTAAGCCAGGTTTTGACTGAGTGAAAATTTTCCTGTTTTTTTTGTGTAGATCTGCTAGGGTAGGGGCACTGCATATTATAGTAGAGTCGTCAGCGTATTGGATGAGGTTTGAACTGTTTACAGCCGAGTGGAGATTATTAGTAAAAATTAATGTATATACCTAGGTTATGTTACAGCAGTTATGGGTAACATGTTTAGACCGGGCATATGTTGGTGCAAGGTCCACTCAACAAACATCTACTTATCACCCAGCCCAGCTAGGCCGGTGAGACATACAGGCAAGCGATAAAGGTAAATACAACACCGGTTTCCAGACCACCGGCAGGAAACTACCAGTAGGAGATATCTACAAGGTCTACACTTTAAACATGGACAGCGACGTTACTTGCAGGACACCAAAAATTTGGTACCTTTCAACCAATGGAGGAACACCATTACGACCAGGATGTAGCTGTACAAGGAACAGTAGGTTGTGCAAGCCTGAAACCACATGGTTTGACACAACATATGACATGTTTCCCGACACGGCGAGAGTGGGCAGTGTGTAGGGTTGTGTTCATATCCCACCTGCGTCCACCTGCGCCCACAGTAAAGATGAGTGCTGTAGAGTAGTGACAGGTGGAGGAACTATGGGTATGCGATTATGGGGCTAGGCGTGCATGTGTTGGCTGGCAGACACGTATTAGGACCACTCCATGGGTGTAAGTAATATTCCGATGTGGGTATAGCAGATGCCCATACCTCCCAAACTATAAGAGCACATCTACTGGACAGTCCATAAACCATTGGGGGAATACATAGGTACCATAACATTGAGCTGTCCCCAATTACCAGGGACGTCTGTGATTACGAATCAGAATCCTAACACAGTCTCAACTAAACCATCTTAGAATTAGTGATATTAGGAGGAAAGGTGGCGGAATACAAGTAATGAATAATGACAACATGTAAGAGTTATAAACTGCATGCACCTTAGAAAATGTGTATGAATACATATGTGCTCTATGTCCGTCAATGTGTCAGGTTAATAGCACTAACCTTCTAAATGTGTCCCTGAGGTCGTTATGCAGTGTCCCTGATTCAGTGTTTATTCTTCCCCATTCGTATGAGAGGTCTGATAGTGAGAGAAAGTGCATGTTCTGCCGACTACCTCAGAAGATTGATAGATTAAAAGGTATAGGGTTACCACCTTTCTACCTTTGCGAGCGGCACTCCCCTGTGGGCAGTTTTGTCCTGCATAATAACTGTAATTAAGGCAAATGTCCTGTGATTTATGGCAAAGACTACCTGTATTGTCTGTAGTAGTAGCATAAAAGAATTATGTTCCTCTGAAACACCTAAATGTTATAGGTAACAGTATAAGCAACTATAATGCTACAAGATTATCCTTTTATTTAGGCAAAACAGTGAAGTAAACCCCTTTCTACTAGCCATGGGTGTGTTGCCCTGCTAAGTCTGACATCTGTACATACAGGTCCTATAGGGTTGCCACCTTTCCAAATGGCCAGAGTGGGATATATTCTGTAGAAATGTCAGACATTCCAGGACTAAATATATCTACAGCCGTGCATAGTAAAGGATTACACTTATTTGCACAAATAAAAGCTTCATCGAGTTGCATTTGAATTGCTTATGCTACTTCACATAACATATAGAAGTGTCATATATAAAATAACTGTTGTATGCAATCATTAATGAAACGTAGAATATAATAATGTCCTGTAATCTGGACATGTGCTATGTCTTGATTATTTTTGCACTGTCCCTCACAAAGTGGGGCAGGTGGTTACCCTAAAGTCCTACCTTGGCCAATTGAGAAGGTGGCAAACCTATAATAGGTATGCGGTAGCATGACCCATCCGATTGATGTGGCTACCACAACCCAACTACTCCATTGTAATGCAGGGTCTTGGTTCCCATGTATCAGCCAGATGGGAGCAGAGTGTATGCAGAACACACAAATATGATTAATTCACTGGACAGGCCACGGATTCTGTACAGTTGAATGCCATGCCATTGCCTAATGGGCAGCCATACCTGATACTGTAGTCATGTAGTCTGATGTGATAGGCATTACAAGGTGGGAACAGATTGTAAGAGGAACACACAATTATGAATGATTCACCGGACAGGCGGCTGATTCCATACATTCAAACACCATGCGGTCGCCTAATGGGCAGCCATTCCCGATACTGTAGTCAGGAGTGGCCTTAGGTCAACTGGTGCCCTAGGCAGAGGGCACAACGGCACCCCACACCGCACCACCCAGTGCCCCCATCCTGGTCTACCTACACCAAATAAATACTGGTAAAGTGCATCCACTAAAGTGGTGCCCTAGATGGATGCTTAGTTGGCCTATGCCTAAGACCGGCTATGACTGTAGTCATGTACCGATGTGATAGGCATCACAAGGTATGCCTAAGAGGAACACACGAATATGAATGAATCTCTGGACAGGCTGCTGATTCTGTACAGACGAACACCATGCCATTGCCTAATAGGCAGCCATTTCGGATACTGTATTCATGTATTCTGATGTAATAGGCATCACAAGATGGGAGCACATGGTATGAGGTACACACACATATGATTATGTCACTGGACAGGCCGCAGATTCCATACAGCCGAACGCAATGCCATTGCCTAATGGGTGGCCAAACCCGATACTGGAGTCATGTAGTACGAGGTAATAGGCATCACAAGGTAATATTGTGGTCCTCGCTGACACCCAGGGGTGTGAGTGACAGATGCAAGCACCAATGCCGATGCATTAGCAAGTGCAGGAATGAGCGGGTGCAAGCATGTTTGGCTACCAGTATGCGACTATTGGATTGGTTAAGCAATGAGAGGCTAATCGAGTGTAAGAGGCTGTAACCAGAGGATATTATGGAGCGTGGTCATTCAACAGTATAGGAATGTATCCTATCATGTAGAAGTACATGTGAGTGTTTATGTCCAGCATATACATACATACATATATTGAGATGTATCAGGGACATGCCATGTGGCAACAAAGCATTACAAATGAATGAAACAGGAAACACCAGCAACACCTGTATTATGTAGTGGTGTTGCTCTATGTGATCACAAGACTCCTTCAGACAGACAATAGTTGTACATTGGCCGTATACATCACTCTGTGCATGTAATGTACATTAACACAACAGTACCTGTCCAATCATTATGTGTGAACAGTACCCCTGCAATGTGCAACATCATCATCATGATAAAGGTAAATGGGGTAACCATAGAGGGACCGGTAGTGTTTTGTGTACAATGGGGACATCCGCCTCACATGTACCTGAACCATGTAGGAGTGATGCGCATACCAGGACTGTGCACCTGAGGGACAGTGGTGAGGATACCAGTAGTATGTTATGATGCATATTACAAGGGTTTCATGTGTTCAGTGGGCACGTGTGTGTAATTGACAGATATCTATAGGGCAGATGGTGTCCTAGGAGCTGAATGGTCTTATGTGTCTGTGAGGGTCAGATGTTGGGGAAGGAGTGTAGGTATGGCCATGGAGGATAGGTAGGAGCACAGAAATGACAGCATACAGGGTTGGTATATGACACATGTGGGGGGGATACACACTGGATGGGGATGGGTCTTCAGCATTCAAAATCCCATGGGAACAGTGGGACGGAGGTCTCCAGCCATGGGCAACTGCCACTGCACCTACACAGCTGCAAAGGAGGCAAAGCTGTGGGCTGTCCAGGACAGGCAGCATCACCCTGTAAATGTGACATTCCACCCTGAACTGGTGTATCTGGCTTCGTAACCCCTTAGGAAGCCACCTACAAAACATGTCCAGGACCGCACAACAGCAAATATGTACCTATCTGGTCCCACTCCCAAGGGGGACATACTCCATCTTCAGTGGTGGAGCCACCAGAAGGTGGTGCATAGCCAACAGAGGTTAATGTTAATAGCTGGGCCCCAGATGTGCTAGTGCCTGGTGCCATAGTCAGCTGAAGTGGGACAGGAGGATCTGCCGGGACTTACCAACCCATTCGGCCTATGGTGTTGCGTTTTAAACCCACATATGGCTTAGTGATAGACAACAGCATACAGGATTACCTATGACAGTATGCATAGATATCACCAGCAACCCAACAGATTGTATACATTTGCAGAGGGAGCACAACACATGCATATATACAGCATGGCAACTGTACAATGTGTAGTAGACGTGTGACCGCAGCTATGAACAGTTGCCCATCATTGGCTTGTCACTGTGAATCCCACACAGTATCAGTCATACCACTGTCTCATGTGACACATGTCCAGTCAGGGATGCGATGGCAGTAACACATCCCTATCATCATGAACTGTCTGCAATCCCCACACCATGCTTCTGCTGTGTACATAAGTGTGCTCAGTGTGTAACACAGGAGACAAATGGTTGTACACACTGACCTGTTCACAGGTGGCCCTACAGATAGGGATCCCTCATGAACAGAGTATTGTTATGTCTGTATTTTAACATGCAGAATAGCCATTACCACACACATGTTAAACAGGCAGTAGTCTCAATGCAGCATAGCTACACTTACATGCTGTAGTTGTGTTGCACATCACTCTCCTGTCATTAGGCTATTTCCCACTGTTGAAAATGATTGAGGTACATCCAGATATCATCTGCGAAGCCGTGTCAGAACACCACATCCAGGTACCACTCACAGCAACTGTCATGGTCAAATAATAACATCTTTCCCTAGATAGTGTACTGTCTTTATCATGCGGATGGCTATGGGAACACCATCACAGCTGTACCACATGCAATCAGATCCATCAGAGAGTGTGTGTGCAGGACAGGCAATGTACACCAGGGAAGGGCTTGGAGACTTCACTATAATCTGCCACATGCTGAATAGTACAGGGTCAAACCTCTGACTACTCATTACTATTACATGTGCATGACGTTACTACATGTGCCACAGAGGTGCCATGTTGCAGTGCTGTAAGAACATGTGTGTAGGTGAGTGAGTGCCATCTGCAACATATACTAGACATACATTAGGTGTGGCACACGTCAGTCCACATGAATGGATGCCATTGTCACCACAATCACACTCTAATGGACACGCATTGACACCTTTGCCGGGGGCAAATACACAATGTAACTACTTAGTTTGCCACACCACAATAATGCAGCATCACAGGGAATATCTGGAAGTTCAATGGGCTAGGCCATGTGAAAGTGTTTGACAACTGTTGGTATGCCAGTGAGGTTTATACTGGGAGTGACTGTGGTTGGGAGCATCAAAACCCACACTCAGACACAGGATGCCAGTACTGTCATGTAGTTATGCATTGTTCCATGGGTGTGTAGTGTTTGGTTGTGCAAGATGGCTGTACAAGGCTAGGTGAGGGGTAATCCTTGCCATTGCATCACCCGACAATGGTGTGCAGTTTAGGGGTGTAGTGTCTGCAATGTCCCACACAGATGGGTACTGCAATATCTGCCCTGACATCCTGGTTATCAATGTATAGGGCCATAGCTTTGCAATTCATGCCATGTCTTTGTTTGATAGTCCTTCAAGTGGACATTGCCAGGGATGTGCATGCCCCACAATACTGTACAGTGACATGTGCAGGTGTATCTGGTTTTGCAGACACATGTAGTCAAAACAGCCTGTTACACCCAGATATGACAATACTGGCCTGGTGTGGTGAAACCTGCTTACAGTGAGCAGGTCGGCCCTGCACCTACATGTATAGAATGGACAGGTATTCTGTGGTGTCAGTGGCATGGGTCCATACAGGGCACATGTGTACAGTATTGTCTGGCCTTAGTGGATCACATATAATGGCCCCACATATGTTGCAGCCATTCAGTGTGGAACATAGTGAAGGCGCAATGTGCGCATATATGTGCCAATTGTACTGCTGTACAGGGTGCCATGTCCTCTGTAGACCACTGTGGTCACACCATGCCTATTATCTGTCCTCAGTGTGCATGTTACTAGCAACATAGTGGGATATCCTAGGCAAGGTTGTATGTGCATGGCACATGGATGCGGGACATATACCGGGTACTAGTAGGGCTGCATACTTAGTTCACCAGCCCTTTTGCCAGATGTATGTGTATGGCTTGCCAACTCAGTGCCATGGCTGACTGACAGCTGTACTCCTCGTGAGGTGGCCAATGTGTCATAAGATGGATACTATATAGGAAAACTACAAAACCCACTCCCAAACATGTCGAATGGTAAGACAATCACAGCCACCTCTACACAGGCTCTGACAGACAAACACACACTTGCCATGTCCTGTATACAAACCCCCTACCGTATCACACTGCAGCAACATGCATTTAGGGCACGCCCTACAGCAAATACTACAAAGCACTGTACTTGTCTCATGCAGGCAGACACACATACTTGGCATGTCTGGGATTAGAACACCGACCTAACTACTTTATTACACTACAGCATTACACAGTTACAGAATGCACTACTGAGATTACTGGGACACAGACCTCCCAGAGGTGTATTTGTAGATGGGTGACATCATTGGCCTTGCTAACAGTGGGTATAAGAAATGTATGAAGTGTGGCCAGTCTAAAAGCAATTTAGAGTCCACTGGCAAACGGGGACAGACATACACACACACGCCAGTGTCAGGTACGGAACACCTGCCTATTTACAGATTACTATTACAATACTACATATATATGAATCGCGCCACACAGACTACACATGTCAAGGCTGTCATTATGACCATCTGGGAATGCAGACATCAACAGGGATGCTGGCAGTTATGACGTACATACCTGTGAACCTGTGTGTTTAAAGTATGAATCCATCCTGACCTGGAGTATGCCCATGTGTGGAATGGATGACTACTACCACTAAACAGGGTTACAATGGCCATGCCCATACACAGAGGCACATAACCAGCACAAGGTGTCACTGGGCATGCTCACACACCTAGTAGCACAGGGCTGTTCGGAATGCACTATGTGTTCATCTACACAAGGATATACTGGGCATGTTCATACACTTAGAAGCACAGGGAGCATGCTCACACACTTAGTAGCACAGGGCTGGTCAGAATGCACTACTATGTGTCCATCTACACAAGGATATATTGGGCATGCTCATACTCCTAGTAGCAGAGAGTTGACTGGGATGCACTCTGATTAGGTTCATAGGTTCATAGGTTGATACTAGGCTATCTGCCCTAGGGCATTTATAAGCCTAGCCAGAGTGTGTTTGGCTTTCACCACCCTTTTAGATTAGTTGACTGTGCCTCTGTATAGCAGGTCACAGAAGATAGCCCTTTTAAGGTTAGTTTACTGTGCCTCTGTCTAGTAGGGACACAGAAGAGATCCCAGGGGTAAACCTACAATCTCCCATCCACTCGTCAAGATTTCTCTTGGAAGAGGGTCATTGAGGGGCTCTGCCTAACATGGATTGGGATTTTGCTCCAGAGTGAGGGGAGCCTCTGAGATATGAATCTGTCCCTCTAGCATGTCTTATTTATTTCTGTGCTGAGGTTTAAGTCCCTGGAGCGTGTAGCTCTAAGGGATTTGGATTTCTTGAGGTGGAGCATGTCCATTAATTCTGGGTTGGACATAGTTTTATACATCAGGCACAGATCACCGCTGAGTAGGCGGTAAGCAACTGAGTAGAGCTGGAGTTTCTTTAGCTTAACTGTGTAGGGCATCTGTTTGAGTCCCTTGATCCTTTTGGTGAGGTACTTTTGGGGCCTTTCCAGTTGCTGCAGGTGTTGGGTAAGGTAGATCCCAAATGGGGCATTGTATTCAATTATGGGCCTGATGAGTAATGAGTAGAGGGGCACAATGACCTCTCTTGATCTAGATGTGAACCCTTTCATGATAAGGTGGGCTATATAGAAGGTCTTTCTAACAACTTTGGCAACGTGATTGTCAAAGGAGAGATTGCTATCTACTTGGGTCTTCAAATCCCTAATTACTTCTTCTGTACTTAATGGATTACCACCTATGTGGTAATTTGTGGGCACTTTGTTTTTCCCAAAGGGGATGACTATGCACTTTTTGGCATTTAGCTTTAGGCCATGGCTCTGGCACGAGTTATCCGTCTCTGTGAGACCCTTTAGGAGGATGCTTGTGTCAGTCAGCGAGTCGATTATGGCACCCAGTTTGCAATCATCTGCAAACTTGGTCAGCCATAGTCCTCCCGTGTTAGCCTGTACCTCAGAGAAATATATACCGAACAAGAGAGGTCCCAGTACTGAGCCTTGTGGGACGCCACTTGTAACTGGTTTAGAGTCTGACATGGCACCTGCAATTCTGACCATGTGGGTTCTATCCCTGAGCCAGTTTGCAACCCATCTTGTGACATAGAGGTTGATATTTAAACTGGTGAGCTTATTTATGATGCCCAAGTGGGGTTTTGTGTCGAAGGCTTTTGCGAGGTCCAGGTAGACTGTGTGGACTACCTTCCCTTCATCTATGGCCTTGCTGACTGTTTCAAAGAAGTCGACCAGGTTCAAGAGGCAAGCTCTACCCTTAACAAAGCCGAATTGGGTAGTATCCAGTGTTTGGAGGTTCCCAATGTCTTTGTTTATGAGTTCCATGATGATAGGCTCCATAGCTTTGCAGACCAGGCTAGTCAGTCTTATAGGGCGATAGTTTCCGGGGTCCGTTGTGGCACCACCTTTGTGGAGTGAGACCACTGTTGCTGTACACCATTCCTTGGGTACATACCCCGTAGTAAGGCTGAGATTGAACAGTGACTTTATTTGAGGGTTCAGTTCTTCTTGGAGCTCGTGTAAGACGCAGCCCGGGACACCGTCTGGTCCCATTGATGCTGTGTTTTTTGCTTTGGAGAGGGTAGCTCTCACCTGTGCATCTGTGATGTCAGGGAGGCTACACTCTGTCGGGATAGACATTTTCTCTTTTGGGGGGGAAGGGTGGGAGAAGTTCGCACTGAACCTGTCTGCCAGGATGTTGGCAATGTCTTTGAGTTCAGTGTATTTTTTGTCATTTTGCACGAACTCAGAGCATATCTGGGAGTTGCCAACCAGGTTCCTGCCATAACTAAAAAAGGCCTTGTGATTATCTTTAACGTCTTGTGCAATTTTTCTTTCGAAGCTGGCCTTAGATGATTTTATGAGGGATAGTAGTTTCTTGCTAGTACTAATCAGAGATGCCTTCCCTTTTTGGGATTTTGCTCTATCATGTAGTAGCTTCTTCCTTCTGTTGTATAGCTTATTTATGGCTGGGTTCCACCAGACAGGTTTCCTGCCTTTGGAGGAGTGAGTATTGGTTTTATTTGGGATAGCTTGACCCATGCATTCCTGTAGGTGTCCATAGAATGCGTTTGTAAAGGATTCTGAGGTTTGGGCCATATTTTCCACTGGCCCGGGGGCTTTGAAGGATTCCACCTCAGTTTTGAGAAGTGTGAAGGTTGCTTTTGAGAAGTTCTTCACCGTGGTTTCCTTGGTTGGGGGTGGGGATGGGATATGGATGTCCAGTGAGATTAATTTATGGTCAGATCTTACCAATGAGGAATATACCTTTGGTATGGAACATAGAGTCCCCATGTTGGTGATGATCAGGTCCAATATGTTTTCCCCTCTTGCGGGAGTGGTGACCAGTTGTTCCATAGCATTTGAGTTTATAAATTCTAGGAACCATTGGGCGAGGTTGTTGGGGCTTGAGTGGTGCTCCCAGTCTAGGTTTGGGTAGTTGAAGTCATCCAATATAATAGTGTTTAGAGAGACCTTCATATTTTCCAGTGTTCTCAGGAAAGCTGAGTGGGGTTCCTGAGTTTGGGAGGGTGGTCTGTAGCAGGCTACAAACTGAAAGGCAGTTTAGCCCACTCTAAGTTGCACATGGATGGTCTCCGATGCTTAGTGCAGTGCCACTAACCTGGAGGTGTGGATATCTTTGATGAATATGGATACTCCTCCTCCTTTTGTGGTTTGGTCTGAGTTTTGGGGCCGAAAAGCATGGTATGAGATATAACCTGATAGTGCTGGGGTGCTCTCGGGAGCCTTGAACCAGGTTTCTGTTACTGCACAGATATCAATATTCTCCATACTGAGGAGAGCCTCGAGTGCATGCATCTTGAGGTTTAGACTTCTGGGGTAGAGCAGCATTACCCTTAGTTTCTTTTTCCTTGTGTTGTCTATGGTGGTGGGTTTGTCTTTTGAGCCTTGACTAAAAAATACACTATGGGGGTGGCAAGAGCCTTAGCCAGTATTTGAAAGGCCAGGGGTGACAGGTGCAAGCTGTCCATAGTGAAGCAACATGGCTTGTCGAGCTTAGGTGCAAGCCGTCCCTAGCAAAGCAACGTGGCTTGTCGAGCATGTCATCCCAGGCTGACAGACACTGGATCCCCTTTGAATGACACCAATACTTTAGCCAATTGTTAAAATTGATCATTTTGTCTTTATACTGTGGCATCATTCTTGGTGAGGGTAAGATGCTACTCAAGGTCAGGGTCATACCGGCCTGGGCTACATGATCAGAGAGCTCCTCTATGTCTCTTTTCATGTAGTCCAGGGAGGTATGTCTCAGGTCATTCACACCAGCATGGACAATGACGGAGTCATATTTGTACTTGCTTTGGAGTGACCTAAGTGCTTGTGTTATGTGGCAGATCCTGGCACCTGATAGGCAGCTTACAGTGACCTTCCCCTTGTTCAGCCTGGTGAGTGGGACATCAGTGTGTCTGACAATAGAGTCACCTATTACAAGAGTATTAGGTGTGTTGTTTAGCCTTAAGGGCTGTGACTGTGTGGCACACTGACTTTCTGAACTATGTGATACGTGGTATTGTTGTGGGGTAGCGGTTGCTTGGATGTCTGCTTTGGAGGTCTCTGCTGCTTGGGCAGATTTTTATTTAGAGCCTCCGAGTATGTTTTTGTGTGTTTATGTGTTTGGTTTGCTGTTGCTATAGGTCTATGTGAGACTGGTTTCTTTCTCCTCCAGACTGACTGTGCCAGTACTGGGTTGAGAGAGCTCAGCCTCCAGTTTGGCTATATAGTTGCATCTCTCACATATATTTGAGCTTGTTGGGAGGAGGAGAGGGTGGTCTGTGTACATAAGGCAGTTGTAACATTGCCTCAAGATTCCCAGTTTCACCAGCTGGACTGGAGAGTAAACCTGAAACTGACATTTGGATATGCCAGCATATTATAAGGAACTACTTTTTGACTGATCAAAAAGGACCAATAGGGAGCCAAGTACTTAAAGGGAGTATAAGAGGGTGTAGTGCTTTAGTTTATTAGTGCTTACTTATAAGATTACTTATACGAGCAATTGTAGGGCTTTAAAATAAAAGTAGAGTGCTTACTTTGAGATTTAGAACAGTTATAAGGGAAAAAGTGAAGAGCAGACTTTGTGGAGCCAGGAATAGTTTACACCCGTTTAAGCCATGCTGCCCGATGCTGCGCTATGTGCAAAATCATGCAAAACTGCGCAAATGCGGGTTTTAAAGCAGGGAAACTGAAAGAGATAGGAATTGACCCAAAACAACCAATAAGACACTAGTTTCAGGGCTGAGACCACTCCTACAGGGACAGATAGGCTGCTCAAAGCTCCCCACTCTCACTGGTGAACAGAGAAGCTTCCTCCTATCCAAGTAAGGATATGGGCAACACAGGAAACTATCTGATGCTAAACACAGAGGGCCACAGTGTCCATGCTATTACAGGTAGACATAAATAACACATTGTAATGGGCTCTGATGTTGGTAGTTATCATTGTTAGCGGGAATGCTGCTCTACATATATTTGACACCGGTCTTTAACAAATCAGCTGTTATTCTTGGATGACATGGCTGACAGTAGGCAGGCCTTTGTCACATATCACATGCATCCATAATACAAGGGAGTGTGGATATTACCCAAGTCACATCCGCCCACACAGTGCCATTCCAAGGCAAGTGTCCTAAACACAGGTTAACTCCCGTACACCTACAGGACAACTGCATTGTTTTCTTATGCTAACCAGTGCTAGATGTGTAGCGTCCATATTCACAGCTGGCCACTGTAGATCCAACAATGGGGAGTACTGACATCTGTGCAGTGAGGAACACTTGGCTGATGTCTCTGTAGTGCACAATAGCACTACCACCATATACCTCAGAACCTAGCACTACCACCATATACCTCACAACCAGACATGTGGGCCATAACACAGGTACAGACCGCTCCAGGTGGTGTACCCACATACATAAAGGCCACTCACATGTACTGACCGCCCCCCCCATGAAAGGCATCACAGATGAGCCATGTTCAGGACACAGTGTCACATGCTGCATTCTAGGATGTAAACTGCAGACACCACCATGACCTTGGACCACCATCACACAACCATACATGCATGACAGATGAGTATGCCACCATGTGACTCTTGACCTGTGTGCTGTACTAAGCTCTACATCAACTGTAGACAGTACACATGTACTGACACAGTTGCATCATGTGTTATGCAATGCAATGATACCACTGTATGTGACCAGGTCAGCTGCACACATACCAAGGGCCCAAAGTACTATCCACCATTAGCAGATGTCTGTTGCTGTACACCAGTACACACCCTCATGTATGGATATGAGATACATATACCTGTCATGGGTATGTACACGCCACACACACAACATATATGTAAATAGCATAGCTGTTGTAGTCCTTTGTGCAAACAGGTGGCTACAGCTATTACACACATGCACATGGAATGTAGGTTCATGGCTGCTGAATGCTAACAGTACATAAGGTGTGATATCAATGTTGACAGAGGTAACATCCCTTCTATACTGGTCACCCATCATATCATACAACAGTCCATGTGTCATGTATGTTATTGCACATATCCACCAATTGCAATGCCTACAAACATGACCAAATCTCAGGATTGTAGGACCTACACACCTGTACATGTAGTGTTGTGCATTCAGATAACATGCGTGTGCAGTTGCTGATGTATGCAGGTGGTGTGTATCCTAGTACATCATGCAGCTGCAATGCAGCCTCAACATTGCCAACTGTATATGATGATATGCTGAATGTAAAGAAAGATGTACTACAGGTATGGACAGATGCGTTGAAATAACTAAGTGGCGGGGCATCTTTGCAGATGGATGTTTGCTGTGGACAGCTCAAAGGTGTGTCACAAGTGGTCCTACAATACCCTGTGTAACCGGTAAGCAATGGTTTTGTTAATTGAAGGACATAACACACAACTTAGTGGTCAGGGTGATAGCGAAGGTAAATCACTTGACACCTGTTAATAGATATGATGTCCCTAGTGCATATATCAGCACTGTTGTCACAGGAAGTGTCAGTGCAGTTTGTAACGTGTGCAATACTGCTGTACGTCTGACATACATAACATGAACTAGGCAGGTCTGAGATTCACAGTACTGGCATGTGTGGTTGCATGTGTGTCCATATTTGTCACGTATTGTGGGGAATACATCTCAATTGTTACTCACTCTCCTGTACAATAATGTACACATCTATACAGACTGCAATGTATAAAGCAGGACATAAGCAGGGGCATGTATCTCACACATGTGAGGTATCTGTATGTGCATGACATAGGTGTATTAATTACTGAATGCCACAGTGTGTGAATGTAGGGCTGACTGGTCCCTGGGGTGAGGATGTATGTTACCATACTGAACTGATAGGACCCCTCCCACCATCCAGGTGATGCATTCAACTATCCATGTTGATGTCCCCGATCTTAGGCTGTACTGACTACCTGTACATGTGTATTCTCTGTGACGCATCACATAGGTGCACAGTACTGTAATGATGATTTGCACATAGGCAGGGGTCCTCATCCCACCAGTAGCAACTGTGTGTGAGTGTGTGTTATTGTGTCGGTGAAGCCGTGAGTGTGTGTGTGTGTGTGTGTGTGTGTGTGTGTGTGTGTGTGTGTGTGTGTGTGTGTGTTACAGTGTCACTGAATACATGTGTGTCAATACCTGAGTGTGTGGGTGCAGTTGTGTGTTGGCATCCTGTCATGGAAATGTGCATTACTGATTCCCATTGAGGCATCACACTTCCCACTGGTCTCTACCCTTGTAATCAGCTAGACCACTCCCTTACCTCACCACTCCATGTAACTGTACCTGTGATGTCACCCTTTATGGATGTCATGTCTGTGGCCACAATAGCTTAATACAAAGTTATCATGCTCTTGGAATGGTAGACGTGTTTGTAACTTGGGACATTCTCACTGGTATGTGGCAGCTACATGGTGCATTCTGGTATATTCATACATACCTGTGAGTAGTCCACATTGACATATGGGACACTTAACTGCAAACACTGACATCCACTGGCACGTGCAATTAGACCTGAAGAAGGACAGCAGAACAAAATGCCCAACATGCATTTACTGTTGTTACACAAGACACATACCGTTAACAGTATTGTACACCTGTACGACATGGTATATCTGATGACTGTCAACAGTCGTCAACATTTGTAAACAACACATATCATCCTAGTCTGTTCACCCTGTGCATCAGATCATATGAGCATGTCCCTGCACCAATGGTGTGGATTTCAGGGATGCGGCACAGGCATCATCATATACACAAGGTGTTAATGTTTGCCAGAGGCCTTGGCTGCACCATTGGATGACATCATGTGTGTGGGTTTGGGCCTTTGATCTAATTGGGCATGTGTGGATGTTATGCATGTGTGTGTTGCGGTGCCCTACATATGTGTCCAGTGTGTGCGTGTATGTCTGCACACAGTTCTCCCATGTGTCTGGCCTACACAGGGGTATTATTGACAGCTGAAGACTGTACAGGCAATGTATTACAGTTCACGGTGTCCGGCCACGGACATGTGACTTGTGCCTGCCAGGGGTTGCACTGGCACTACCAGACAGAGGTGTAGAATGGGTACTGTCTGATGTCACTAGCCCACTGGAAACGTGTCCCTGTTGGGACCATCTCGGGCCACATGCACGTGGTCTGCTGTGTCGTGGTGTAGAGAGCACAGCACCAGATGCTCTGCTGCTGCTACCACCACTATGGGAGTGGGCATGTGAGGTACCTCATACACGTAGACCTGACACAGGTGATGTAGCAGGCCTATGTCCACGTGCCCAATGCCTCACTCCTACCAGATGTTCCAACACAGACAGCTCATGCTCGCGGATTGTCATGCCACGGTCAAGGACTCCAACCATGTCACCCAACTGTCTATCCAAAGCATCAGAAATCTGCTCTTGAGCATTTACCATTGCCTGGATGCTGTTGTTTAAAGAATGGACAGCAGCCCTCTGTAGCCTCTGATCTTCTCTGTTGCACCATTTAGCACATGCCTGTGCCTTCATTACAGCCTGAAACATACATCTGGTGACACCAGCTGCTGTACTCTGTCATGCAGGAGCATGTTGGCCAGAGGTCCTCCTATGAGCAGCACTGGCCACGTGCCTGTGTGGGACACCACCAGCAGTTTGGCTGACACCATGGTGTGCAGGCACACCTACCATAGCCCCCACACTTTCCTGTTCCAAGCTACCAACTGTCCTTCCTCTATGGCCACTGGTGATGGGGTATGTGCAGGTATGGGATCTGTGTGCGGGGATGAGGTGGATATAGATGAAATGGTAACCAATGGCACAGTTTCAGCCCCTGACAACTCTGCCTGTGACCTAATCATATGTTCATCATCACTGCTAGAGTCTGTGGGGGCATTAACATCTGATGTACCGCAGGAGGGCAATGCACCTACATCACCTGTGAGGGCAGACAAGAACTGTACATTACAATCTATACAATAGACACACACACACACACACACACACACACACACACACACACACACACACGCACACACATGTGATATGACAGAAGGCATGCAACATGCATTTGAAAAGGCAGACTGCATGCACGCAGACAATAATAGTGATAGTTATCATACATCCCTAGGTTGCACACAGCATGCATGTGTGATAGCAGACGGCATGCAAATTACACAATCTTAGTAGTGGTTAGCATGCATCCCTGTGTTACACCATGTGGACCTGCAAAGGATAACAGTACACCTGCCTGATGTATGGCATATGACCTTGATAATCACATGTAGTATGACATGTGATCTGATGATGTGTGCAATGACATGCATACATGTTTAACACAATGGTGTCCTGTCAAATATACAGTGGGGCAATGGTGTACCAATTCGGTGTTGGCTGTCCACCTTACAGATATACTGCAAATTTAGCTGATGTACATGGCCATTGCAGGGAATAATGAGGAGTCTCTAGTGCTATACAGTGTGAGTTACAGACAGGGTTCAGAGCCATGACTGTGTTCAGATACTATACATATATACTGTGGAATGTGACCCACGTCACTGAGGTGTATACACACTAAACCATGATGTGGAAGTTGTGACACAGGTCACTGATGGGTATACGGATGACACCCCTGCACATCTGCAACCGTACTGCTGCAGCCTGGCAGCTATGGGCAGACATGGTGAACACATCAGTACACCATGTCACAGATGACATCTCTGTACCACACACACACGCATACACACACACACACACACACACACACACACACACACACACACACACACAAGGAGCTAGTATGGCATTTATGTCCCTCACCAGCAATGGGAATGTACTGTATTTGTGGCCTGATGTGGATACTGTACAGGTAACTGCTGTCATGTTGCAATACCCTCAAGATGTTCAACACATCCTATATGGTGGATTGATGTTATGCCTACACAAGATGTGCACAGGCCTGTAGAATGCCTAGCGTTCCACATCTAAATTATGACCATTATACAAAGGCCATGGCCGAACCATGTGTAGCCATTGTATGACAGGGTGTACACACAAGCACAACACATCTACTGTGTGTGTTGCTCCATGTCTCTGGCCATCCTCCATGGCCATGTGTGTACATGTGTTGTCCAAATTATAGTGATGGGCATCTATTTCACATGTCTGTGTTGTCCCATATGACATATATGCTTCACTAACAACAGGGTTATGCAGATAAAGGGTGGTATATGGGATATGTTTTCAGGTTAGGTAGGCAGTGTAGCAGCCAGGCCAATAGATGTCATGGACATGTCAAGATAGCACATCACATTGTGTGACATTCATAGCAGGGCTATGATCCACACCGGTGAAACCTGTGTGCTGTCCATAATCCAGCCCACTGTGTAGTACTGTTTGTATTCACCACATGTGTAGATCAGATGTGTTGTATGTTCCTAAAGTGAACAGCACCTCCAACATTGTATGCACAGCTGTCAACACATCTGGCAATAAAGATTGTGAGGATTCATGTCGGTGAGATGATTCACATAGTTTGCAATTGTGGCACATGGATAGTCATTGTGATGCATTGCAAGTCCGACCTGTATATTGTGACAGGACCATACATTATGTGTACATGTTGTGAATGGCCAAATGGCAGATAGATTTGTGCATTACAGTTCCTGATAAATAATAACACTCTCACCTGCAATGGGCTGCTGTCACCGCGGAATGCCAGAGGTACCTAAATAGGGGTAACACAGCAGTATGAGCATAATCCACCCCTGTATAAAGGCTACAGGGAGCAATGTGCATAACACATACACCAGTACATTAGACTATACTATGGTGTATGCACATGTGTGCATACACAGAGTAGCATAGTATAGTATGTGGCATGTGTGTATACATGACTTGCATATGATGTTACATTACATATTGTACAGTGACACATTCAGCTATATGGAATATAGTTGTTATAGGTGCAGTAATGACTTACCAGCAACTCCAGACTCAGTGGTTGAAAGACACCCACCTCCACAATATTGGCCAAGGCTTGTGGATGTGGTTCTGCAGGTGTCCCCAGGTTGGCTAGTAGCTCCTCAGTACATGTGAGTGGGGGCTGGGTTGGTGGTTCACCACCTGTTGCACCTTGTTCCCTGGCGATTGCATTTGCACGCTGTTTCGCCCATCTAGTGAGGTCTATACAGTGTCTGCGCACCTGCTGGTATGTGCAGTTGTGGCCACCCACATCATTAACCCTCCTTTGAAGTTCCATCCACAAGGCATTCCACTGCTGTGCATCCTGTGGCACATGGCTGAACAGGATGTCATGATTATCGAGTAGGTATGCGATGAGGGCTTCATCCTCCAAGCGTGTAAAAGGGGGAAGCCTTGCACGCGGCATACCTGGAAGAAATAATGATGGAGACAGTCACAGTACCTCAGAGACATACAGAGCTACAGCTGAACATACATGTGTATCACATTACTTCAGTTTAAATAGTTGTATTTGCAAACCTACATGGCATTGACGTGTTTGTGTCACACACATGTGACACTCAATGTTGAGTGGATATTATCACCATTTATGTGTGTGTTTGTGTCACCTGATTACATTGCTCATGTGGTTGCTGTCTTGACGTGGGCATGTTTGTTTGCCTGTACTGGTGTTCCTACCTATCAGCACATGGCTGGATGTGTCCACATTAATGCAGTCGACCTTGATGCAGTGTATATGTCACATATAAGGACTTACACTGCCTTAACAGACATGACCTGTGACCCTGCAGGCATGCTCACATAAGGTTTTACATGTATGTGTTCTGCCATACACATCTACATGGCACTGTACAGCGATTCAACATCCTGCCATGTATCACCTGTGTTGCACATATGATACACATGGGACACTGGCTAGCCAGATGGTATTTGCAGGGATGGATATCAACTATGGCATGTACAGTCAAAGTCAACTAGTGGGCTATATGCCATGGGCCATGTATGCATCTAGGATGAAAGGTTATCTGGCAGTAGCTGACAGGTGGGTCTGTGGGGCCAGGTGGAGCAGCGCCACATTACTGATCCACAGGGTTAATGATACATATACCATGCATTACCATGTGGTCATCAAACCATGTCTGAGAGGGGAGTGATGTGCAGCTTTGATGGACAGGAATGCATAGTATGGCAGGACTATGTCAAGTGTATGGGACAAGGATCTGTCCAGCATGTGGTAGGTGGATGTCCATGAAGTATGTGTTCGAGATCAGGATGAGTACTTGTAGCATGTCCGACATCACTGGGTTGGACATTGATTTATTCAGGGTATGCATCATGCTACATAGTGGAAATGGGAAATGGGAAGGCTGGTGTAGGCCATCTGCACATGGCCAATACCCCTTAAAGGAAATATGTGATGTGATATGGGTCACTTGAGTGGTCTGTATGGCTGGAAAATTATCTCTATATTCATGAATGGCACCCTTTTATTATTAGGGTTGCCACATATGACTCCCTGACAGGTGTGGTGATGTAGCTATTACAGGAAAGACAACTGCCCAGCTGCATCCCTCAAACACGTGTCCATTATGATGACTGCTACCAAGGTGGTAGTTCATGGGTACAGGGTTATTAACATGGGGTGACAATGCGAGTTAGCTATTGCTCCTAGGTCATAGTCATTCACATACTTCAATAGGCAGATGCCTTCTGTTTGTCTGTGAGGTATGGACTACAAAGAGGGGGAATAGAATTCATTAACCCTGACATACTTTAGCTGCCACTGGTGTGATGATCACGTATTATTCAGACACCTTCTGTAGTGTTGTTTCTGCCAGCAGTCCTGTTGCTAAACACTCCTTTGACATAGGAATGTACATCTAGTATACCAAGCGTAGGTGGTATACAGTATGGGTGATGATGTCCTATGACTTGGCAAGGTTATGATATGCAGTGTGACATCAACCATACTGTCATCTACATCTGTACTGCTTACATCACTTAATTGATCAAGGTTCATGGCCTTCCAGACCAGACTCAGCAGGGTAGTAGTGCAGTACTTCCATTATCAGTGGTGTCTCCCCCTTTGTTGGGTTGTGATACCTGCTGGTGTACACCATTCAGTGTGTACACAACCAGACATGGAGCTATGTTTTACATGATTTGTACGTGGAGAACATCTTGGTTTGCCATATGTTTATGATACAACCTGTGATGTGGGCAGGTCCCATGCAGACTGAGTGCAGCTTGTACATGAATAGTTGTGGGTACACGGGCCCAGTGGTGTACATGGATATATGCTTGTGTACCTGTTGAGGGGAGGGGGCCGTGTTTTTATATTATCCAAGACCCTATCTGGATTGCTTATTCATGCTAAGCACTTGTTCAGGACTTGTAAACAGTATGTAAGCTAATGATAACTATAGCACTTAATCTTCCACATCACCTACAGGTAAGGGTGAACAGGTTTTGTAGATACTTTTCTCACTTGCATAGAGTACTGTAGCTGTTGTACTCACTTTTCTCACTTATCTAGGTGAATGTATTTCTATATTCAGGCATGTCCAAGAGTCAACTGCCAGTGTTCTCACCTGTCTATCTGATGAATCTGGACATCTTGAGGCAATGTACACATTGCTTCATGTACACAGACAAGCCTCTCCACCTACCACCCAAAATTACAACCTGTGAGAGATGCACTCATCTAGCCAAACTGGAGGTAAACGTCTCTCCAACCAAGCCTGACCCTGACTTTCATGTGGAGAAGGTACACAGTCACACAACACCACACTCATCACATACGCCTCACTGTATCTACCCCACCATTAACTGGGAAAACTACTCGTGTACCAACACATTAACTCAATGGTTTCTGGAATTCATAAACACCAATGCTCTGACTCAGCATATCCACACACCCACGAGGGGCAGCAATATCCTAGACTTAGTCATTACCAGCATGAGTGACTGGTGCTCTACTTGTGAAGCCAACTCCTTGTTGGTCCGATCAGACCATGTGCTGAACACCTTTGATATCCACATCCCACACCTACCCCCCCCCATTAAGCGAACCACAGTATAATATGTCTACAAGGCCAACTACATGCTTCTTAAGGCAGACGTGCTGGATGTCATGACACCCATGCAGATGGGCAGTACTGTTACAACTGCTAAATCCTACACAAATGTACTCTATAAGCACTTACAGGAGTGCATGGCTTGTGCTATCCCAAACAGAACCAGGACGCTATACTCATAATTAACTAAACCAATCTGGTGGTCCCGTGCCATAAACATATTGTACTACAGGAGGAAGACACTGTTGCAAACGAGAGTACAATACCATGCATGGAGGAGATCCCTGGCCAGCCTCAGTAAGAAAGTGAGATCCCTTATACGATCCTCCAAAGCTAGCTATGAAAACTATAATGTAACTAATACCAGCAACAACCACAGAGACTCAATGTCAACAACCAGGTCTGCTCTGAGTTACAGCACAAAGGCACGGACATTAAAGAAACAATTGATATTGGCAACATCCTAGCAGATCCCTCTCAAAGCTGCACACTCTAAAGGCAATATCACAGCATCCATGGGACTAGACAACATCCCAGGCTGCGTTTTAAACAAACTTCGGATCATACTGTCTCCTCACCTACGCACCATGTTCAATAATAGCCTCACATCGGGCATAGTGCCCCCTGAATGGTGCACAGCAACAGTTATCCCACTCCACAAAGGTGGCGCCACAATGAACCACAGGACCTATTTCCCTATAGGCCTGACTAGCCTGGTCTGCAAGGCTGTGGTGCACATCATGGATCACTGTCACAGAGACATTAGGTACCTCCCAACCTTTGACCCCTCCCTGTTTGGCATTGTTAAGGCCGGACCATGCCTCCTAAACCTGGTGGGCTTCTTAGAGACAGTTACCAAGGCATTAGATGAGGGTAAGGAGGTCCACACAGCCTACCTAGATCTCTCATAGGCTTTCAACACCATTCCACCTTCTGGTACTATCAACATACCCATCCACCTGAACATTAACCCCTACGTCATGTGATGGTTTGCAAAGTGGCTCACGGACAGAACACACACAGTAGAAGTTGCATACCCTAGGTCCGACTGTATACCAGTTACAAGTGCCATCCACCAGGGCTCAGTCCTAGGACCCCTCATGTTCAATATATACTTTTCTGACATACAGACAAGCACAGGAGGGCTTTGGCTGAAAAGGTTTGCAGACAACTGCAAACTAGGGGACATAATTGTTTCTCCAGCTGTTACAGACACCCTCTGGAAGGGTCGCATACCTGGTGTTAATATCATGGCATCAAGCTGAATGCCTAAAAGTGCATAGTCATCCCCTTTGGATATAACTGATTACCAGCAGACTACCACATAGGTGCTAGTCCCCTACATACAAAAAAGGTAATATGGGATCTGGAAACACCAGTAGATAGCAATCTCTCCTACACATAATGACAAGGTGATTAGAATATCCTTTTACATGGCCCCCCTAATCTCTAATGGGTTTGCATCCATATCAGAGGGGCCATTGTGACTCTACACATGTCATATCAGACCCATTAAAGGATACAACACCCCATTTGGGATATATCTTACAAGACAACTGCAACAGCTTAGAAGACCACACCAGTACCACACCAAGAGGATTACTGACCTCAAACAGATGACCTATGCAGCCCAACCTATGAAACTCCAGCTGCACTCAGTTGCATACCACATACTCTCAGGTGATCTCTGCTTGACATACAAGGCCCATGTCCAACCCTATATTGCTGGATATTCTCCACCTAAACAAAAGCCCCTGAGAGTCACATGCTCTAGGGATATACACCTAACCACAACGATGAGTAGGACATGCTGAATGGATAGATTCCTGACCCGAACACTCCCTATGCTTTGGAACATGATTCCAATGTAAATCAGGCAGGGCCCCTCACAAGCACTCTTCAAGGGAAACCTTGACGTGTGGATGGGAGACAGACATGTACCCAGAGATCACTGCAGTGGCTTTGCTGGACAGAGGCACAGGAAACTATTGGCTCTGCCATTCAGAGGCACAGGAAACCAACCTATGGGGGTGGCAAAAGACAACACACGCTAGCTAGGCTTACAGATACCCTTGGTAAGACAGCCTAGTACCTACCTTTGCACATATTACATGTCTTATGTGCATGGATAGTTAAATAGCTCTTCCATTTTACTTTGCTATCATGCTGATAAACTGTCGGCTCACTAAAAGACATATGTATCCTGTTATTGTGTATTGTAAATACCGATTGACATAACTAATGTTTGCCTACCATTACAGTAATGCTATGTAGCTTGTAATACATATCTGCCTAAAATACTGTACATTAAACAGTTATTGACACAATATCCCACAATGCAAAACATACTTGCACAGTGGCCCAACCTTCCACATGTTATTCTCTGTATTATACCCATACATATGGCTACAGTTACAGTATATCAACATATACTATCTCCTGTTATAGCACATACTTGTTGGACCAACCCTGCCACTGACATTGGCTGGTGAGGAGTATTTCTGTTCAAAGCCCTTATATAGCATCCCTTGTGGTGTATGCGGTGTTTGCCTTGTGACCTACAGCAGTACACACAAATACTATAAGTGTGACTATGCTCAACAATACATCACTACAAGATAACTGTTTCCATTATATGGATTGCGTGCACTTTAAATACTACAGAATAGTACTACATACACAGACATGCTGACTGTTCTACATACCTTATTATTAACCCGACATATCATTAACAATTGATTCAATCCTTTTCGGTTTGTGTTTCAATGTTATTTGTAATGTTCCGCTGGTATATATGGATGGTTTTAATGTGTGATGGCACATCCTTTTCTAGTTACATATTGGTAACATGTGGTATCCTGTCCACCAATTGCTGTTCCAAAGTAGTTAATTGGATGCACATCAGCTGTGCAACTTCTCCATTAGCCGATACCATGGCAACAGTGGTGTATAAGTGAGTACTCCTTTTAGGCGTTGTCCGTTTGCCTTACTTTCGGGGGAGATGGACTAGATGTGTTATTGCAATATATTTCAGCAGCTATATGGAGACACACAGAGATATATTAGCTTCATGACTCCAGTGGACTGTGTGTAATGGCTAGACGATTTAGTTCTACATGTGAGTACAGCTGTTATATTTCAGAACAGTGCTATTTATGCAGGGTTTGTTTGTACCTGATGCTTCTGCAGATGTTTAAGTCTGGCAAGGATGGTTGGCCAGCTCAAGGCCATATGGCTATGCATGAACTGTTATGTGATGTACAGTGTGCTCACCAGACATCCTTGATTTGGTGTACAAGTGCAGCATACTGTGCTGTTACTCACTAATTGCTAACACATCCTGGTGTACGCACAACCCTCTGAAACGGGATTAGTGCAAACAAACCCTATTACATCAGCAGCTGTTCCATTGTATAACAGCCGCTATTTCACTTAGGACCATGTTAGTGTGTCTCTGACAAAGGGTGTTAAGGCTTCTGCAGATGTCGTACAGTGTGTGAATGATTTGTGATGTTTTTACAGTTTGTATTGTAATATGTTTGGGTGTGGGGGTGATGTTGGTGGGTGTGCTTAGCAAATGCAGGTGTTTAGGAACTGCTTTTATACATAATCATTATGTGCTTGAGGGTTCCTTCCCTATTTGAACACCTATCCTTTTGTGGACTAATACAATGGTATTTGCAGGCTGATTCATTAAGGCACTGTTATGTGGTTCCTGTATAGCATGCAGGTGATGTTAGTCCTTGAATCCCTTCGGTAATACATCTGAATGTAATAACGTGCTGCTACATGATAGCTGTGTATTTCTGTCATAGGTATTTGCAGTCATCATAGTTGTGTTGGTGACTGACCCTCTTTGGCTAGGGTTGCCACCTTTTCATATGTCCATAGTGGGTCCTTTTCGGGACACACATCTGATTTTACAGGCCCACTCAAACTGATGGTCAGTACAAGGGATAGAACTTTCCTTTCTTGCCTAATTATAAGCTTATTCTTGTAGCAGTTTAGTAGCTTATCCTGTTTCCTGTACCATGTAAGTACTTTAGATACAGAAATAACTATTGTATGCAACTATTACAGTACATATGGGACATAATTATGTTCTACAATCCCAGGACATTTGCCACATTTAATATATTTGGTCAGGACACAACCGCCCAAAGAGGGAGTGTCCCCCGCAAAGTGGAACAGGTGGTAACACTATCATTGGCTCATGTCCATAGCACATAGTTGTAATGGTGTATAGGCGTATACTCTCCATATCCTTTGTTGATAAAGGTTGGTAGTAGTGGAATGTATGATTGCTATGGTCTATGTTATACACATATGTGAACACTTCAATCGCTGTATACAGGAGACCTACAGAATTCTGAAACCACAGTGTTCTGACACACACAGTCCCGGGAACAGACTCCCATACCCAGTGGCGGCTGGTGACTTCAAATTAAATAGGGGCTGCAAGAGACAGCTGAATGGGTGGAGCCAATGGGAAGGGGTGTGGCCAACTAGAAAGGGGTGGAGCTAGGCTCAAAACCACAACAATTGGAACTTTAAATACGCTGTCCTGGGTGCCAAACCATCATTATGAGATTCCAGTCAAGACAAAATGAAGTGTAGAAGAAAAAAATATTTCAATGCATTGGCTACATGACAACTTACCTAATATCTAGATGGAAACACAAAGGTTGTGAGGCATGAAAAAATAGCTTTTTAAATACATTACTGGAATGCCAGTAAAAATCAAGTATAAAAAAAAACAAGCAGCACTCAGCTCAAACCACTTCTCCTTGCACTGCAGTTCTAATTATAATTTATATTAAGCTTTATAAAATTACCAAGTAACATGCTGAAAGTAGCAATCTCTGTGATACCCCCACTTGTAAAAATGTTTCTTATCCAAAAAAGACCTGCTGCCTGAAAACAACTATCTACTTGTTTCATTGAGAACATATGATCAAAATAAAACATGAACAGTGAACAAGAAACAAGCTCAAGATAAATTGCATAAAGGATTACTGCACAGGTTATGGACCACACATGATATATTGGCATTCTGTTTAGTTTATGGGTAAAGCCTGCAAAGAACTGCATGTCTCCAACAAATGTAATGAGCTTCTGAAAATACTGTAATCCTGTCCTTTATTACAAATACTGTCATATGCATTTCAATACCTAAGGCTTATACGTTATCTAGTTATTTAAATATTCTCTGCATTGCAACAATGAAAAGGCTTTCAATGTTGGTAATTCTTTAACAGTATGCTTATTAAAGTTTACTTGCATCTTACAATCTCCGACAAGCTTACCTGATGGTCATTAAAGCATTGTTACTTTAATACAGAGCAATAGGGGCACTGTAACAGCATGCATTTTCTGAATAATAAGAAGCATAAATCAACAGTATAAAAATATGACAGAAAACCAGAACATTCTGAAAAATCAAGGACAGATGAAAAGCCACAGTGATACTTATGGTCTACCTTGGATGGGGGAATACTCTGCACACTTACACTGCATAACTGCTCCTTGCCTTGCATGGACACATCCAGAGCCACTACAATGGGGAGTGGGGTGCAACAAGTATGTCACAATTTGAAATGTCTCTGGCTGACGGTGATGCCTCTGATACTCATACTTCTCAACCTCATAGCAAGAAATCTGGACAAAGCCATACATAGAAGTGGGACCCAGGTCCAAAAATAAAGACAATTTTTAAATATTGCTCTTATAAACTTAGAAAGATAATAGAATAGTAGTAGGTCTTGCATTAGTACGAATTTTCTAAAAGGTACGAAATCTGAAACTCAAATGTCTGCCATTATTTTCTAACTTCAGTCTTTAATGATTTGCCACTAATTTTTTAGAAAACCCCAACTTTATGAAAAACAGACCAAAAATATGATGCAAAAATATAAAAATTTCCACACAATACAGCTGGGAACCTGTCAAAGAAGGGACACCTTTTTAAAATTAGTACTGTTAACCTGAGCAGCTGACAAAATAAGAGCATCTACATGCATTTCTGAAATAAAAGTAATCTATAACTCTGATCATTACAGTTATTTATAATTGTAAACCCTCCACATTTTCTTCCAAAATTGCCATTTTGCAGAGGGATTATTAGGGGAGAGCAACTTTCTGCACCAAAATTGGAGACAGTTGAGAGGTTTGGATATTCCTAATTCTATAAAGCGATTTATTTGCACGTACCTCTCAACCTCTTAATGCAAGAAATCTGGATATGGCCAAATATATTGGGGGAACATACAAACAGTACTAAAAAGACAGTTGATAGAATAACAGGTCTTGCTTTAGCATGCATTTTTCTGAAGGTTATGACGTCTGAAACTCAATGTCTGTCATTATTTAGTGACTTCATTCCTAAATGATTTGGCAGAAAACCACAAATTTTATGGTGAATAAACCAAAAATAAGAAGCAAAAATCTATTCATTCTGCAAAATTCTGGACAGTTGAGAGGTATCATTCAGCCGGGACTGTCTGAGTTTGCTGCCCTTCCCCCTCACAATATCATGGTCGAATGGACCACCCCCCTGCAGCCATTACAATGTCCCATTCCTTGGTTATTTCACCCCATTTGCCATAAACACTGTAATGTGCATACTGCTTTACTTCTGCGATGATATACATTTCATTTGAAAGTTTTAATTTATATTTTATAGCATAAACCCCAATAATATCTGCTAAACAAAGCAATGCAGTCTCACAATGAAAATAGACTTAGCATTAAAACTTCTCTGCCCTTGAAACTCAAGTTCATTGAAACCCACATTCAAAGAAAATACATTTTGTGAGTGGCAGATAAAGATTAATTTTGGGCTGTTTTCAAATCATTGGCCCCTTGAACACAAAACATACACATGCTCTTTGATACACCTTCCTGACTGTATTAAATTACATTCCTTGTACAATACAGTATAGTTGTTAGAGGGCATTTTAAATTTATTGTTTTGAACATTTTTCCAGTAAACAATGAAACAAAATGCATGCACCAATAATGACAAAACTTCCCAATTAAGAACATTTCCATTATAAAAGTCTACTCAAACTTCTACAGTCCACCAGTATCAGTAAATATGCACGATCTCTGAAGTAGCAAAAGTCATCTAAATAATTCCACATTAAAGAAATCTGTTAACTAAGAGGTTACTGCTAGCAAACAACTTTATATGTCATTGTTTCATCTACAAATAAAGTGCCTGTTGCCCTTGAGAAATAAATGCTTATGTTGCATTAAAAAAATGATAATGCTAGTAATATCACAATAGGGAATGGATGGCAAACTGATAACAGGTTCATAGTTACCAGGTATCTTCGCCAAAGAGGACTACAGCATCCATCCACATTACAACAGAATACAGTATCAGCAATGGATCTACCTACTGTGGGTACAATGCAAGTACACTACCTGTTGTGCTATTTACAATATAAGCAGACTTGGCATAAGCAGCACTAAACTTTTGTTCCCCTGCAGCTCTCAGCTCCTTGTAAAATCTACTCGATACTCAGCTGTATCTCTGAACTTTGCAGCACAAGAAATCTGGAAAAAGCCAACATTGATTTGGGGGGGGGCAAAAGCCCAAAAACCAGGGACACATTTTAAACATTGCTTGTATAATGTTGGAAAGTTGCTAGAATAAATGCTGTGTTACCACCACACATTTCACTGCCAAGTATTGAACCCAGGACATTATGCATTACAGCCAGAGCAACATACCACTATGCCAAATCATCAATTTTTTATGAAAGGAAGAAAGACTGAAACTTAAATGGCTACAATTCAGTGAATTCAGTTCTCACCATAGCTGTCAACATCTTAGCGCAAAACACCCGAACAAAGCCAATAATGGGGGAATACAGCCCCCAAACATATTCAGTGAGTTCAGTTATCACCACAGCTCTTAACCTTGGCACAAGAAACCTGGACGAAGTCAATAATGGGGGAATGCAGTCCAAAAATAGGGTCAAATACCCACTGAGGACACCAGAGCAAACCCACACAAACACAGGGAGGACATGCAGACACCACACAGAAGGCACCCCAGCCAAGAATCAATCCAGACAATCCATAGCTGTCAGGCAACACTGCTACCACTGCACCACTGGCTGTGTTAAGTAAAGTAACAAAATACAGAAACCACAGATTTTATGAAGAACAGAACAAATGTGAGGCAAAAATCTGCAAACATTTCACAAATGGTGGTAGGTAGGGAATTCAGGCTCTTGTCACTTGGCCCCAAGGTACAGGGTTCAAAACCCTTACTCTCTACCCACCACCATGAAGCAACTAGGGCATTACATACACATGTATTCACAGAAACAGAGGTCATTTCTCAGAGAGGTAAAAAATTCACAAAGCTGCAATTTTTCCACACTTCAGCTGTAAAATACGTAAACAGCCTGTATCTCACCAAATAAATGAATGCTTAATTATATAAGCATACAAAAAGGCAGATAATATATTTACAAAAATATTGCAACTAGTCTTAAAGAAACAGCACCATGTTGATCCCTGCTTCATCCTTTCACCATCAGTTTGATGCAATCCTGAAGTCCTCTGCTAAATCTACATTGTATCTCTGTGCCTGGCAATGTGTCAAGATAATTTCCAAGATGTATATCTCTAGAGCATGCCTTCTATCAGGCTAATCTCTATTCCTCTTTAAATATACATGAATTTAATATAATACTCCAGATGTGGCTTCTCTAGTGCTTTGTAAAATGATGTCTACATCTCTAGATTTCTGTATATTAGCTATGTACCCTAACATTTTATCTGGTCTTTACCACTACCTTTTCAAACTACATTGCATGGTTCATCCAAGAAGTGATTAATGCCCCCACCACTTCTTTTTCTTTTTGCAGGTGAGATTCATAAAGGTTACCACAAAAAGTATACTATGTGCACACTTTGTATAACCTTTCTGGGTGAATATACAGCAGATGCACTGTGGTAGGATTGTTCTATAGTGTACACTTTGTGGTAACCTTTCATGAATCTCTTCCACAGTTTTTCTTAGCAACCTATATCCTGCCTTAGCATATAACCTTGCACTTTGGATTAAATTTAAGCTGTAACATTTCTGCCCACTTTACAGACTACAGAAAGTCTCACTGGAAACTGTCCCTTCCATCTTTTACCACCTCTTCAATATCAGTATTATCAACAAGTAGACAAATTCTGATCTCCAACTCCATTGTTATATTTCACGTATTTATATCATAAGCAGAACCAGTCCCAGCGATGACCTCTTTACCTTTTCACTGCTTATTATATGAGTTTGTGTGTTTGTGTGTGTGTAGTTTGTAACATTCGGGTTTAAAATATTAAGAAATGGTGGGATGACACAAAGTGATCTTCTACCAAGGTTTTGTGTTTACTTATCTGACTAAGTACACAGAGAACCAGACCACATGACCAATAAATTGGTACTCTATGTACTGTAAGTGCAATGATTCCTTAAAGAAAAAGTACCCTATGTTATACCGCCCTGTTTCTAAAGCAAAAATCAATTACTTTTATGCATCAGACTTTTGCATTAATGTTAATGAAATACCAAGTTTATTCTATTATATTAATGATTTATATATAAGGGAAACATTTATATGTTTGTATTGCACTGATGACACATTCTGGCAGTGCATTCATGTCTCCAATACCACCAAACAGTAAACCGAACAGTGCTTTAAAAAAACATTGCTGACTTTCACATCAAAGGCAATACTGCAATTTACAGCTGTCAGAGTTCATGGACAGCCACGCTGTCAACCTGGTATCTTTAATGGTCTTGTATATCTCAAACACTTTGGGGATGAGACCCCAAACTCATCAATGATATGTCCCGACACCAAAAATAAGCTCAAGTAGACCCAACAAAAGATGCAACTCCGTGTAAACAGACCTCAGTACTTTAATGAACAAAATTTGTTAAAACACAAACAACGATCTAGCGCTTTCATCTGCCGAATGCAGACTTCTTCAGAATAATCAATATATGGTGCCGATGATTTTTATACTGTTTAAAACAATTAATCTATCAACTAATTACACAGGTTCGTTTAAAATTTTAAAGCTATATACATCAATTTCTGTTGTATATTCCATTTGTTAAATACAATTTTGACAATCCACCACAGTTTCCCTTAGGTAAATGTTCCTGTTGAGAATCAAAACCATTAAAGTGCTTTAGTGCTTTACATATATCAATCGACATTAATTTCTATACATGTTTATTAAAAAATGCTTATTTTACTGTATAAAAAAATGTATATAAATGAACCATATATATGTGTTATACATTAAATTAAATTTCCATATTAGTATTGTATTCTGCTTGTCACTTAGTTGATGGTATATGAATAAAAAATGTATATTAAATAAAATAATATTATATTGTATAAATTTACATAAATACATGAATAAATATTTAATTAATTAAATAGTTAAAAAACTGGAGTAGATGTTATAATGTTGTTGACTTGTGAAAATGCACATAATGTTCTGGGAAAGTGTACATATCATTTGTTAAAAACTGTTGTTAAAAAGTACTATTATATTTACTTATAAAAAACTGTCTTAAAACACTCTGATGTTAACCAGGACATAACATATGGTTATGGGTATTTTGAACATTTGTTGTAATAAACCCATTCAAAAAATCTCTAAATGTATTTATTAATTTTGCAAACCCACAATATCATATCTTTTGTTCATTTATACATTAGAGGCTTTTTCCACTAAAATGGCCTTAATGTTTGTATACTCATTAAGCCCAGGGGGCTTGTTTGCTCTTAACCTCAGCTGCCACCTAATCTCTTTCTGTAGCAAGTAATTTTTGGTATCCCCTCCCCTTGGGTCTGGTTTAACATGTTCCAAAATCCCAAACTTGAAATCAATGAATCCTGCACAGTCCATAGAATGTTTGAATAAGGCACTGGTCTCCTTTCTCTTACTGATGTTATACATGTGTTCGTAAATTCTTTCTCTGAGGGACCTCTCGGTCTTCCCCACGTAGAAAGCAGAACATTTGGAACAGGTAGCTAAATATACCAGCATTTTACTCCTACAGTTGCCCTTGCAAAAGGCAATTCTACTTTTTAAACCATTTTCCAATTTGAATCCCACACTTGGATTAATATACCTACATTGCCGACAACTACCACATCTTTTGGTGCCTTCCTTAGATTCCTGTTTAATATTTTCCATTTCAAAAAAATCTTTTAAGATTTGTAGCTGTCTTGTATATAAATCTTGGTTTTTCTCCAACTGTCTGGTATATCTCTTTGTTAGTTTTAAAAATAGACCAGTTGTTTTTAATAATGTTTATAAAGTGGTCAGAAAATCCATTATATTCCACCATACAGGCTCCCCTAAAGTCATCACAAATATCAACCCTTTTCTCATTAGGGGTAAATTTGTTGCCTAAAAGGCTTAATTTTGTACCCCATCCTTTGTATACTTGTTCCAGAATCTCCACAACCAACTGTTTGGGATAACCCCTTTCCAAGAATTTTTCCAATAAAAATGAAAATTCTTTTCGTAAGTCCTGCTGTTGGGAGGTCATTCTAGCAATTCTAACTGCCTGCCCTTTGATGATACTTTTCTTTTGGTGTATAGGATGCTGGCTGTTGAAATGTAAATAACTATTGCACCATGTGTTTTTACGAAAAATATTTGATTTGAAACCAGCACTCTCCTTACTTAAGGTTATATCAAGGTAATTTATACCCTTATTTTCAATTTCATAAGTAAAGGACAGGAAGGAGGTAGTTTGATTAATATATGTCATAAATTCTTTTAAGTCCCCTATGGTGACTTCTTCCCATAGTATAAAAATATCATCCAAAAAGCGGAGATATATTTTTATATTTCTTTGATAAGGACCCTTGAAAATGAACTCTTCCTCCCATTCAAGAAGAACCAGATTTGCGTATAAGGGGGCACAGGCTGCCCAGCCCACCTGTGATCTGTTTGTAGTATTCCCCTTGAAATGTAATAAAATTGTTGTCTAAGACTATTTCAGTCAATTCTAACAATAATTTTTTCCTGTCAAGGTTTAAATTGGAGTGTTTATAAACACTATTTTCGAAAAATTCAAACCCTTGCCTTCTGGGAATACATGTAAAAAGTTCTTTCACGTCAATGGTTACCATCCTGACAGTCTCTGACCACAATTCATTAGTTATTTTACCTAAAAAATCCCAGGAATCTTGCACCAAGTGTGTCTGTGTTTTGACAATATCTTTTAGTTGCTGGTCAATGAACACTGACAAAGGCTGAGTTTTGGATTTTTTTGCAGAAACAATAGGGCGGAAGGGTGGTTTTAAAATGTTCTTATGTATCTTTGGTATTGCGAACATTTTTGGTATATAGGGATGGGTTTGTTTCAAAAAATCGTATGTGTCCCTTCCAATTCTATTTTCAATAAAATATTCTTCCAGCCAACTATCTATTCTTCTATATGCTATTTGTATTTCATTCATGGATACAGTGGTATATGTAGTTTGGTCCATCAATATATCTGTTAAAACATTGTTATATGCTTCCTGATTGAAAATGACCATACCCCCACCCTTGTCTGGTTGCATAAATCTAAGGTTTCTCTCCTTTCTTAATTTTTCAAATAAAATAAATTCTCTTTCATCTAAATTGTTTATTTTGTTCAACTTTTTTGTTGGTTCAAATGTATCATAAATATCATTCATAACTATACTCGAAAGTCCCAATCACAGGGTGTAGTGGGGGTTATAAATACTACTTCTCCTCAATGTTTCTGTATACTTGTAACCTGCAAATTTAATTTCCCCTTTGTATGTTTGTGTATACAAGATCAAAAACTATTCTTCCTATCTCCCCTCCTCCCTCTGGTTCATTGGTCAATTCCTGTGGTCCTCCAGGGAGAGTTTCTTTGTTTGTTGTTGGCTATTCTCGGATCTCTGCGAGGACCTAAAAATTGTCAGTTAACTCATCCAGATGCTTATTTCCGACCCCTTCCTGAAATCCTGGAAATTCCACCCTTTTGTTACCTCCTACATTCCTGTTAGACCCGTTTATAGGTCTGTTAAAATGGTTGCCCTGGTCTTTCATCAATGATATGTGCCACTGACACAGAACTTGGACCTCATCACCTGATGATTCCAGTGTCAGTCCTGGCTGACTTTCACTTGAATCTTCTTTACTGAACATCTGTGTGGACATTTGATTAGATACATCTACATAGTTTGAAGTGCCAGACAGTCTGTTGTCTCATGAAGTTACTTTCAGATGTGCTTTTGAAGGAATGTTGCATGTTTTTTCTCAGCAGTTTGCCACAGGCAGTTTAAAAAAATGATTTTGGATCTGTTGCTTCCTCAGAATAACAACTTCATATTGCTTAATTTTTACCTACACTCCTTCAGTCTAGTTAGAAAGACTCTTAGGTTGTCAACTGTAATAGAATAATTGTCTTGTCTGATGTTTACTCTGTCTCATGAACCTAATTTTGACCAATCAAAAGCTGGGCCAACATACTTAAGAAAGGTATTTTTATAATCCAGTAAAGCTACCTGACAGTGCACTTAACAGTAACTGCTGTTGTTCTGCAATTTCTTCATCAAATGTTTCATAGTTTGTGCTACCTCTATCAACTCAACCCTTCAACTATGAGTAGCTGGGTCTAGGTGTAACATTCCGGACTTTGCTTAGCTCTAAAATTACTTCATACTAGCATAGCAAAAACAATTACCTGATGCAACCACATCTAAAATGTGACATCTATAATACATCTACAAAATATTTTTCAATGCACTGGTTACACCTTAACTTATAATGTTAGTCAAATTCGTACCTTATGGAAGTTGTGAGTAGCTGCCAATATTTATGCCGGTTTACCTGGTGCAGCAAAAAACCCCACCTACCTCAGTTTTTTTATTATTAGTCATCCTCTCTGCTCTGCGCGCTCTCTCTCACTACGGTTAAGCACAGCCACCAAGCCAAAAATGCCGGTAAATTAAAATAATAATATATCCACCAACAAACGGTCCCAAACTCCCGAATCCCAAGTCGCAACCTTTAAATAAGCTATTGCTACTGATTGTTTCTCGCTCTCTTTTTTGAGAAGAGAGTGAGAACCAATTAGTAGCAATCCAGCCATCCACGCCACGTACGTGCCTGCCGACTTGACAGTCCGACCCCCCCCTTCTAATTTCCGATGCGGTTAAACCGCATAGACTTCTGGGCATCACACTGATGCTTTTATTTAAATCTGGAATGCCTTTTACAGCAGTCAGATACTACCAGATAGATAGGAGGTATGTTCTTAAAAAAAAAAAAACCCGGAACTCGAGCATGAGCACTTCGAGTTCCTGGACTTTGCAGACATACATAGCGTATTGACTGTGTTTGTTCTAGTTATAAAAAAGAAATAGGAAATTATTTGTAAAACTTTATGGCAATTTGCAAATAATCCTGGGAGGGCTGCAGTCCTGCAGTCTGATAGCACGAGCCGCCCCTGCCCATACCCCACATTACCGACATCAACAGTAACTTGCAAAGGTAACACGAACATGGAACACACACATGCACACACACACTGCTACCCAACACATCCAAACAAACCATCCTACACTATGTATGAGCAGGTGGCCAAGCCCACCTACACACCCCATGTAGGTGTCTGCACCCCACACACCACCCACTACTTTAATATTCTACATCCTAGGTATCGCAAACAGACGCACAAAGCTAACCCACAACCACACATTACAGTCCCCCAACAACACACACCACACACAGAACACATACTTACACACACTACAGCCCTAAGAAACACACGTACACACAGTAACCTACCCAAACCACAACACCAGTTTATTTTCTCCCCACTGACTGAGATGACAATCTTATTCCTCTGTCTAGCTATTCATCTGCCTCTGTGAAACAGTTTTTGGATTTAAGATTTTCAGTTTCATTTTCTTTGCAAACCAGTCAAGCCAATAGGCTTGACTGTCTTTGCTCAAGTATATGTTGAGAGCACTGTCTAGCTGAGTGAACTGCTCAGATATTTTGGTAAATTGAGTTTTAATTAATCAAAACCAGTATTACACTTTGAAGATCATTAGCAGTTTATAGTCATAATTCTCTGTGCTAAGCTTCCAGAAAGCAGACTCTCTATATCTAATCATTGAGGTTTACTATTAGAAACTACAATAACCATGCGGCCTACTGTGTCAGTCAATGAAAAATATGTATTATATCTGGACAATCTACCCTTACCTGAAATCTATACAGAGATGGAGTTAGGATAAGAAATGTCAGACTGTATTCACAGTATGTAGTCTCTATAGCACCTTTGTTATCATTCTGCAATGCAGAGCTAAATTGATTTCAGAGGATTTAAGCCCATGCCATCCAACCTTTGGCCCAAACAGTAGTCAGTTAACTACAGAAGTCACAGTATAGACACTATGAGATCAAAATTGTATTTAAGCCCCTGAGTCTTCAAATATCTGCAAAGATCTAAGGAAAAGCCCTTGTGTATGTATTTTCACAGGCTCAGCTCTCACATCCTACATCACAAGGCCTGAGGGAGGTAGCCAGTGAGGCACCTGATTATCAAGAAAAAGTGGAATCAGTATACTGGGACAAAGGGCTACTGTATAGAGAGTGGACCCCTAAGGGAGAGCTAGAGAGTGAGTGAATACTGCAGTTGGTAATGCCCAGAGCCTACCATCTGGCACTTCTAACCATAGTCTGTGATATTCCCTTTGCAGGTCATATGGGCATAAAGCATACAAAGGGATGTATTATGCAGAACTTTTATTGGCCTGAGATTTTCATGGATGTAACAGGGCATTGCAGAACTTGTGAACAATTCCAAAAAGTATACATGGCAGAAGACAAGGTCAAGGCTCCTTTGATGCCTTTGCCTGTGATTGAGGAGCCATTTCAGAGGGTAGGTATGGATATTATGGGGCCTCTGAGTACCCCCAAGTTCCATGAAAAAAAGGTATATTCTAGTGGTAGTAGATTATGCTACCAGATACCCTGACATGGTTGCTCTGTCCTCCATTGAGTCAGAAAAGTTGACAAATGCTTTGTTAGAGATTTTCAGCAGGATATGTTTCTCAAAAATAAATACTGAATGACAGAGGTACCGGTTTCTTGTCTGTGGAGTGCTGAGGGATGAAGTGCCTAAAGACCACCCCCTACCACCCCAGACTAATGGTCTGGTTGAGAGGTTAAACTCTATACTAAAGACCAAACTACAGGTATTTGCAGATTAAGAGGGAGTAGGAGAAATATTTGCCCCATCTGTTGTTTGCTTATAGGGAGGTGCCCCAGGAATCCACAGGTTTTTCACCCTTTGAGTTGCTGTATGGGAATAGGGTGAGGTGACCTCTAGATTTGATTTGTGATGAGTGGGAAGGTGAGTGTGAATCCCACAAGGATTCTATTGTGGCATATGTCGTAAAACTCAGGACAAGGCTCAGAAAACTCACCAGGAGAACCTGGCAGAGTCTCAACAGTAGAAAAAGATTTGCTATGACAGGAATGCTCGAGTTAGAGAGTATGCTGTAGGACAGCAGGTTATGGTTCTCATTCCTGTCAGACACAACAAACTGTATGCAGCTTTGGAGGGACCCTTTGGAAGGTCAGTGATGTTAACTACATGGCAGACCTGCTAGGCAGGAGGCAGGGGCACAAACTGTACCATGTTAACATGATGAAGCCATACCATGATAGGGTGGCCCTAGTGCTAATTATTTGCAGTATGAGGTAGGAGGAGTCTGAGGGGGATCTATGGCTACAGTGAGACAGCCATCAAAACACCAAGTTACTAAGGTGGAGCCTATGGTTGCAGGCATAGGTTATGACAGTGGAGCACTGAAGTGGAGTTAAAAATGCCAATGCAAATGGACTCTCAAGACATGGAATGGGGTAAGGTATTCCCAGATAGGCTCATCCTGCTCAAGCAATGTTTCTCATGGGTTACTTGAAAAACAAGCTTGAGTCTTTGGGAGGGGATGGGAGAAGTGTGACAAAGGGAGATAATCCCAGCACAGTTATCTGGAATTTTGTAAATAATTATATGTCATTTGTAAATACCAGCATGAATCATGTAAAATACTTGTGTTACAATTGTATTAGAACTGTAAGTCAGGTGTATATCAAACTGCTGGTACAGAAGTACATGTTGAAAAGGTTTTTACAAAGTGCCTAAAATGTAATGAGAGCATGCCCTACTGGAATAAAACAGAAATGTACATACAATATTGTAACATTTTAAATGAATATATTTTAACAGAGGGAAACTGGAATACTGAAAGTTAAGTTGCAAAACCTCATAAAAATAGTTGAAATTAAATTACTTTATGGCTGGGCCACAAAAAAGATGTTGGGCCAGATTCACGATGGCTTGCACGGAATCTACGAGTAGAGTAAGACTCCATGCAGCCATCATGTCCGACGAGCGATCCAGGAACAACCTGTAGGGGCATGTAAGAGAGCTCCTAAAACATCTCCTACATGGACAGGGCTGGGATATGCAAATTACCTCACTTGCAACCGAAAGGCATGCAAATGAGGAAAATTTGCGATCCAGGAAGCACAAACCTGTCCGAGTAGGAGACGTGTTAGCTGCAGAAATGTACTCAGTTGACAATGGAGTACCATTCTGCAAATAGCACAATGGAGCCTTGTCAGCTCCAAATAAAGGTTGCATATGGTTGAGGAAGCATGCCAATGGGCAAATATATGGCCATTGGGAAGTTTGCCAGATGCAAAATTAAAATAAAAAGATTTTTTTTTTTGGAGATTTCCGATGTTTAAGCGTAGTGCAGCGCCCTGCAAATGAGGTGTGCTATAAAAATCATACAATTAGACAATAAAAGTCACAAATGTGGAATTTATGAAAATTGTTAAATGACAATGTTAGGGAATAGCAGGCTGAAGACAACATGGCCACCGACTAGGGGTTGCTAAGGGGAGAAGCCCAGTCTAAGACATGTAACCAAGCACTAGTAGGCAATCCTATGTAAATGAGTGTTCGGATAGTGAATCACACTTTTACATAGCAAATGGCTGGTGGTGGAGTGTAGGAGTAGGATATGGGGAGGAACAGAGTATGAGATAGGTGACATCACAAGGGGGGTATGTATGAAAGTACTGAAGCTCATTGGAGCACAGTGGCATGTGTTAGCTGTCAGTTAGACATCATGGAAAGAGGTGTGTCAACAGGTAGACCAGGTAAAGCCAAGAAACAGAAGGTGTATACTGTAGATAACAACAAAGTTTCTTGCTGAGCGGGTATGCGCTTGTGTGTGCGCCTGTAAACTCGAGTAAGACAGAGTGCACGGGTGGAAGCGTGAGTGTGCGCATTTAAGCTGGATTAAGCATGTATCAGGCTTTTGGAAGACCTGTAAGTGTGTTTGCGCTGGTGTGCACGCATTTTAACCTGAATAAGCAAATATGAGTTTGTCTATGTGTGCGCGGATGTTAGCTGCTGTGCGCCTGTTTGCGCTTGTATGCGCATCATTCACCCCTGGGGAAACAGAAAGGAAAAAGGAAGCACAACAAATAGTAGGATGCTACCAGGGAATACTAGTACAGCTAGCAGGTGCAAACAATCAGAATCAGGCAATTACACAGGCAGAACACTAGCCCAGCCCAGCACTTAAAACTCTACAAACAACAGTGCAGTTTGTTTCTCTCCAGAGACACTGCAACACTGGAGTAAGCTACTAGAAGTGAAAACTGAAAAAGCTACACTCAAACAAAAAATGCTAGGGGCTACCATTGCTGTTATAAGGTGACATATGAAACATGCTGAGTGTGGTGACAATGCAAATGCTGCCGGACAACCCACAGTGAGGAGACGGAGAAGAGTGTACAGGCCCAGGGTCACCTACCAGGGGTTACATAAGCTGGAGATAGTGGAGCACTATAGAGTGGACAGAGACCTCCTGCAGCAAATAGTTGAGCTGTGCAGGCCACGTCTCACACACAGAACCAACGGAGGGGAACCCATCCCAGTGGAAACCAAGGTATGTGTTGGCCTAAGAATACTAGCAACAGGTACCTTTCAGAGACCAACTCTGGTGATATGATGGGGATATCACAGGCATCAGCATCCAGGGTACTGCACCAGTTCCTGGATGCCATGTCAGCACATATCGGTGATCATGTATATTTCCCCAATTCCCGTGAGGTATTGGCCAGCAATATGCGTCTCTTCCAGCAAATAGCAGAATACCCTGAGGTAGTGGGTGCAATAGACTGCAAGCATATACGCATCAAAGCACCAGCCGGTGAGCGGGTAGGGCCTACATTAACCGCAAGGGCTTCCCCTCCATCAACTGCCAGGTCGTGTGTGATGCCCAGGGCATAATAATGAATGTGTGTGCTGGCTGCCCTGGAAGCTACCATGATTCCCATATCTGGCATCTGATGCAGCTGTACCAGACATTTGCCAATGGGGACATCCCACATGGTCACTTAGTGGGGGATGCTGGCTATGCACTGGAGCCGTGGCTGATGATACCCATCAGAAATGCACACACACCTAAACAGGAACGCCATAATGAGGCACATGCACAAACACAAAATGTAATTGAGCGTGTGTTTGGGTTGCTCAAGTCACAGTTCCGGTGCCTGGACACATTAGGTGGAGCCTTACAATACTCACCAACTACATGTACCCAAATTGTCATGGTATGTGCTATGCTACATAATATGATTCTGTGAAAACAGCTGCAGCAGGACCAGGCCTGGGCCAAACAGCCCCCCACCAGTGCCAAGGCCATCACAGGCAGAGCGTGACTCGGAGGAGGAACAAGTTGAGCCTGCCCCAGTAGGCAGAAGGAGGCATGCCCAGTATGCCTTGGCCTTGGCAAAGAGGCAACGCATAGCACATACACTGGCTCAGTAGGAACCCTGGAAGTATACCTCTCTGACTCGCACATATAATAAAAGGGATGCCTAACTTGACACTACCTGTTTCCAAACATGTATAGGGAGTGCAGTATGTGCATCTGACATAGGCAGCCCTGCAGCACCACCTGAGGCATGATTGCCATGTGTTAAGCAATATAAGGTAGTGCTAAACAGCATTTACCACCATGTAGTATATGCAAACTTGATGACCTTGAGTATCATCCTACCCTCACCAAACATGAGGCCACAATATGAAGACAAGATGATCAATTACAACAATTGGCTTAGGTACTGGTGTCAGTGAAAGGGGATACAATGCCTGTCAGCCTGGGATTACATGCTCGACAAGACATGATGCTTCACTAGGGATGGATTTCACCTATCACCTGTGGCCATTTGGATATTGCCAAACTCTCTTGTCATCCCATAGCGCCTTTTTTAGGTAAGGCTCAAAACACAAACCCACCTCCATAGGTATCACAAGGGATAAGAAACTATAAGTAATGCTACTCAATGCCAGAAGTCTAAACTGCAAGATGCATGCACTTCAAACTCTCCTCAGCATGGAGAATGTTGATATCTGTGCAGTAACAGAAACCTGGTTCCAGGCTCCCAAGAGCACCCTAGCATTAACAGGTTACACCTCATACCATGCTTTACAGCTGCAAAACATGGAACAAACTACAAAAGGAGGGTGAGTATCAATATTTGTCAAAGATACCCACACCCCCAGGTTGGTGGCACAGCACGAAGCATTGGAGACTATCCATGTGCAACTAACAGTGGCTAAAACCGCCTTCCAGTTCACAGCCTGCTACAGACCACCATCCTAAACCCAGGAACCACACTTGGCCAAGTGGAGAACACATGAAAATATGAAGGTCTCCCCAAACACCATTATATTGGGCAACTTCAACTACCCAAACATAGACTGGGAGCATTACCTTAGCCCCAACACCCTAGCCCAAAGTTTCCCAGAATTTATAAACCAAAATGCTATGAAACAACTTGCTACCACTCCCACAACAGGGGAAAAATACTGGACCTGATCATCACCAACATGGGGACTCTATGCCCAAGACCAGAAGTGTATCCCTCACTGGTAAGATCAGACCAGAGAGTAATCTCACTGGATATTCACATCCCGATCCCAGCCCATGGCCAGAGAAACACAGTGAAAATTATTCAGTAAAGCAAATGTCACATTCCTCAAAACTGAGGTGGAATCCGTCACAGCCCCTGTGCCTGTGGAAAATATGAGCCAGACCTCATAACCCTTTATAAACACATTCTATGAACAGCGTCAGGAATGCATGGATCATGCAATCCCAAATAAAAGCAAGACCCAATCCTCCAAAACCAGGCATTCTGTCCGGTGGACCCCAGCCATAAACAAACCATACAATACAAGGAGGAAGCTACTATATGATAGATCAAAATCCCAAAAAGGGAAGGCATCTCTGATCAGTATTATTGAAAAACTATGGCCACACATAAGATCATCTAAGGTCATCTTTGAGATAAAAATTGTGCAGGACACCAAGGATAATCACAAGGCATTATTTACTTATGGTAGGAACCTGTGTGGGATACCACAGATATGCTCAGAAGTAGTTCAAAATGACAAACAATACATCAACCCACAGACATTTCCAACATCTGAGCTGACAGGTTCAGTGCAAACTTCTCCGCCCCTCACCACCAAAAGGGCAAATATCTATCCCAGCAGAGTGCTGGCCCCCTGACATCGCAGATGCTCAGGTAACAGCCAGCCTCTCCAAAGCAAAACACACAGCATCAATGGGACCAGACGGTGTCCTGGGCTGTGTCCAACATGAACCCCGAGAAGAATTGAACACAAACATAAAACCACTGTTCAGTCTCAGCCTTACCACAGGATATGTACCCAAAGAGCAGTGTACAGCAACAGTGGTCCCTCTAAACAAAGGTGGTGCCTCAATGGATACTGCAAACTATTGCCCCAGAAGCCTGACTACCTTGGTCTGCAAAGCTATGGAAAGATCATCATGGACCTTAGAAATAAACATATTGGGACCTACAGACACTGTATCCTACCCAGTTTGGCTTTGTCAAGGGCAGATCCTGCCTCTTAAACCTGGTTGAGTCATTAGAAACAGTCACCAGGGCCATTGACAAGGGGAAGGTGGTCCACACAGCCTACCTGGACCTCGCAAAAGCCTTCCATACAGTACCCCACTTGGTCATTATAGATAAGATCACTAGCTTCAATATAAACCCCTATGTCACTAGATGGGTTGAAAACTGGCTCAAGGACAGAACCCACATGGTCAGAAATGCTGGAGCCATGTCAGACCCCAAACCAGCTACAAGTGGCAACCCACAAGACTCGGTCCTGGGACCACCCTTGTTTGGTATATTTTTCTCAGAGGTACAGCCCAACACAGAAGGACTGTTGGTGAACAAGTTTGCAGATGACTGCAAACTGGGCGCCATAATCGACCCTCCAGCTGACACAAGCATCCTACAAAAGGGCCTCATAGAAACAGACAACTGGTGCCAGAGCCATGTCCTCAAGCTAAATGCAAAACAGTGCACAGTCCTCCCCTTTGTCAAAAACTAAGTGCCCACAAAGTACCACATAGGTGGTAACCCATTAAGTATGGAAGAAGTGATAAGGGACCTGGGGACCCAAGCTGATAGCAATCTCACATTCGATAACCACGTGGCCAAAGTGTTTAGAAAAACATTTCATATAGCCCACCTAATCATGAAGGTATTCACATCTACATCAGGAGAGGTCATTGTGCCTCTTAACTCATCCCTCATCAGGCCCATAATTGAGTACAATGCCCCTTGTGGGATGTACCTTATCAAACACCTGCAGCAGCTGGAAAGACCACAAAAGTACCTCACCAGGAGGATCAAAGGGCTCAAACACATGCCATTTTCTGCCAGGTTAAAGAAACTGCAGCTCCACTCAGTGGCATACCGCCTGTCCAGAGGCAATCTTTGTCTGATGTATAAAGCCATGTCCAACCTGGAATCAATGGACATGTTGCACCTCTGAAACTCAGAATCCCATCAAGCTACACGCTCAAGAGACCTGAACCTCAGGACTGAAATAAATACGACATGCTGGAGTGACAGATTCATAACCCAGAGGCTCCCCCTACTCTAGAGCAAACCCCGACTCCAGGTTGGCCAGAGTCCCTCATTGACTCTTTTCAAGAGGAATCTTGATGAGTGGATGGGAGATTGTAGGTTTACCCTGGGTATCACTTCTATGTCACTGTTAGACAGAGGCACAGTATACCAACCTTGAAAAATGTCATGGCAAACTCCACTTAAAATGTGTGTTGAAAGCCAAATACACTCTGGCTAGGATTATAAATGCCCTAGGGCAGATAGCCTAGTATGAACCTATGAACAGAATCACACACACCAACTAGTACAACTGTGGTCAATGTGGAGTAATGTTTGGCAATTTCCACCCAAGTTGGTGAATACACAGCAATGTCAGACAAGCCTGGTTTAAGTAGGCCATAGCTGAACAAAATGCAACATGCTCTCAGTTGCCCAACTGGCCCTTAACCAGTCTGGTCTGCTCAGTATGAACATTTAAAGCAGTGATGGGACTCAAACCCATGATACTGTGCACCATAGTGAAAGTACTGAACTACTACAGCATGACAGTATTGCAGTATTCAGCCAGTAAGAGAGAATGTTGCCAAGTCTTTGCAAACTATCACATGGAAACCCTGCAGGCACAGCATAATCCCTGTTAAGTTATGACACAAAGGAGTCTGGCAGTAAGAACCCAACAATACTTCCAACACACACACAGTATAAATGTCAATATTGGTCATGTTCACACACAACCAGAAATGTAGTGGACTCCAGATCACAACATATGGAAAGGTCACACTGGGCATGCTCACACACTTGTATAAATGAGACATATGTCAGGCAACAAACCATGGAAAGGCTGAACTGGGCATGCTCACACACTTAGGCCATGTCTGAGTATAGCAGTCAGTCATACATATCTGGCAGTTGTATGTGTTAAACCAGGAACCTCCCATGATCCAGCAATTTGCCCTGTGCACACAGTTAAATGACAACAGACACATATATTAATATACTGGAACCCTGTCATGATCAAACATGTTACGCAGATACACACAAGTTGATCATAGAAACTGGGAAAGCTATGGCAATAAAGAACTGCAAGCAGTAGCAGCAACAAATATTGTGCATCCCGAACATAAACATAGGTGCAGAGGTCGATACTATGCTGTCTGCCCTAGGGAATTCATAAGCCTAGGCAGAGTGTATTTGGCGTCCACCTCCCCAGTAGAGTAGCCTACTGTGCCTCTGTAAAGTAGGTCACAGAAGGCACCCTTTAAGGCTAGTTTGATGTGCCTCTGTCAAGCAGGGACACAGTGGAGATCCCAGGGGTGAAATTGCAATTTCCCATCCATGCGGCTGTATTTTGCTGGAAGAGGGTTGGCGAGGGGCTATGTCTAACTTTAATTGGGATTCAATTCCAGAGTGAGGGGAGCCTCTGGGTAATGAATCTGTCCCTGCAACATGTCCTATTTATTTTTGTGCTGAGGTTTAAGTCCCTGGAGTGTGTAGCTCTAAGGGTCTTGGATGTTATGAGGTGGAGCATGTCCATTACTTCTGGGTTTGAAATGGCTGCGTACGTCAGGCATAGATCACCTCTGAGTAGGCATTAAGCAACCCAGTAGAGCTGGAGATCCTTTAGTTGAGCTGCATAGGTCATCTGTGTGTAGCCCATGATCCTCTTGGGGAGGTACTGTTGTGTTAACTGTAGTTGCCGCAGGTGTTGGGTTAGGTACACCCCAAAAGGGGCATTGAAGTCAAACATGGGCCTGATGAGTGACTAGTAGAGGGCCACAATGACCTCCTATGATCTACATGCAAACACCCATGTGATAAGGAGGGCTATATAAAGGTCTTTGCAATGACTTTGTCAATGTGATTAGCAAAGGAGAGGTTATGATCTATGTGGGTCTATGGGATATTGCTCTGTTATTTAGTAGCTTCCTCCTTCTGTTGTACAGCTTATATATGGCTGTGGTCAACCAGACAGGTCTCCAGTTTTGAAGGAGTCATGGTTTTATTTGGAATAGCATGATCAATGCATACCTGCAGGTGCTCATACAATGCGTTTGTAAAGGATTCTGCAGATTGGGCTGCATTATCCTCCAGCACGGGGCCTTTGAAGTATTCCACCCCAGTCTTCACAAGTGCAAAGTCTGCTTTTGAGAAATTCTTTACAGTGATTTCCTTGGCTGGGGGTGGGGACAGGATATGTATGTCCAGGGAAAGTTGTTTATGGTCTGATTTTACCAATGATGGTTCTACCTCTGGAGTGGAACATAGAGTCCCCATGTTGGTAATGGTCAGGTCCAAGATGTATTCCCCCTTGTGGGTGTGGTGACTGGTTGTGCCATAGCACATGGATCCACAAATTGTAGTGGCTGTAGGGTGATGTTGTTGAGGGCCTGAGTAGTATCCCCAGTCAATATTTGTGTACCTGAAGTCAACCACTATAATGGTGTGTGTAAAGACCTGCATATCCTACACTGTTCCCAGGAAAGCCAAGTGTGGTTACTGGGTATGGGGGGGGGGGGGTCTGAACTACACACTAAACCAAAAGGCAGTTTTGCACAATGGTAGTTGTATATGTATGGCCTGTCATACTTAGTGCAGTTGTACCAACCCACAGGTGTGTGTATCTGTGATGTATATGGATACACCCCCTACTTGTGTTGTGTGTTACAAGTCCTGTGGTCACAAAGCATGCTATAAAACATAACCTGGCAGTGCCAGTGTGCATATGTGACCCTGAACTAGGTGTCTGTTAATGTACAGATATTGTTAACCCCCATACTGAGGGATAGTTAAAGATGTACATTCTTCTTTGGAAAGACTGATGATGTCAGCACCCTATAAATACACCAGGAGAAGGGAAATCATACAGTGATGTGAATAGCATGCTGCGCTTATGCGTCTCTCTCAAGTATCATAACATAGTTAGGTAGGGGTTTGAATCCTGCAAATGCTGTGTGTGGGGGGGGGTGTATGTATGCAATCCTCTGTGAAAGGAATGGCCTTTTTGAAGACTGGGATAACACACTAAAAGATGTGCATTCCTCTTTGGAAAGACTGATGATGTCAGCACCCTATAAATACACCAGGAGAAGGGGAATCATCCAGTAATGCGAATAGCGAGCTGTGCTAATGCGTCTCTCTCTAGTATCATAACATAGGTAGAGGTTTGAATCCTACAAATGCCATGTGTGCATTTGTCAATGTGTTGTGTGTTTTGCTTTTATTATTGTATGACATATTATTATAACAGTAATTTCAATGCACACATCAGGTATGTGTGTGCCACATACAGATATGTACCTGTCACCTTTAATAGTTCCTATGTGTGAAGGCTGCCACATATGTTGGTGACAATACAGGCTACTGCAGTGATCTGTGTCCTAGGCCAACTATGTGACACACACCCATGAAAGCTTTGATAGATTAATGTGGGTGAGGGTTCATGTCTGGAGTATATGTCAGACATGTTAAAACACAGCAAAGTCTGTGAGTGATGGGCACCCAGTGTAGGTGTTTGGCAACTGTTGCCGATATGCATACATACACCTTCTTGCTTAGGTGATACACCGAGGGACAGCAGAATTCCTTTGGAAATGTGAATATCACAGGAAAGACAAGATAACACTTGTCCACATGTACACACCATTACCTGTTCTACATGATGGGTGCTACCACCTACATGGTACTGTTGGAATACTATGTTAGCTACATGCCAATGCCAATGCCACAGTTGTGTTACAGCAATAAAGCATGGCTTGGAAAGCAGGTATCTGTCCATATGATACCCTTGTGGTGGTTAGGTGTGTCGTGTGTAGAATGCATTGTAGGCCACTGTATGTATTTGCAGTCGTGGATGGACATATCTGTATTGTGTTGGCATGTACGTGAGACTGCTATATGCCAAAGAGTATTGTTCCCAGGGATGTGTGTGTGACTCAGTAAGAATATAGTGTAGTACTGCAGGGATATCACTGACACCAGGTTCCTACATCTGTGTATCAGTTGAGGAGACACCATGTCATGACCACTGAATGTCAGGCTATGTAAGCTGTGTATGCTACCAGAATGCAGACCATTGACATTTGGAAACCATATCACCCACAGCATGCTGTCAAACCATGTCATGTTCCATGCTAACAAAAGGACAAAACGGAGCCAGCAAACAGTGATCAAATAAACTGTATTAAAATTACAACATCACAGCAGAAGAAACACTCATACCGGTTTCGGCTGGTAAATTACACAGCCTTCATCAGTGTATCAAAAATCACAGTATTTCCTGCCTCTTAAATATATAAGCATACATTCCCATTGGTAGAAACATTATAAATATTCATTAAGTCCTGGAGGGAAAAGCCCACCCAGCTTAATGATCCACTTTTTTTCTTTTCTGTTTAGAAACTCATGCCAACCAATTTTATTTCTACGGTCACCCTGAATCACATCAATAATTGTGAATAGAAATAATGCTGATGGGTGTGACAACTGGTGCTTATACAAAGCATTTGTAAGCTTTTTCTGTTTAATATTACTGTAGTGTTCTGAGATACGTAACCTTAGACATCTGGAAGTCTGACCAATGTAAAATGCACCACATTTGCATGTGGCCATATAGATGGCCCAATCAGTACTACAGTTACAAAAGATATTAATATCAAAGACCTTTGAACAGTTGCGACTTGAAAATTCCTTGGTGGTACAAATATATTTACAGTTTACACAATGTCCACAGGGAAAACAACCATACAGACTATGTCCAGAAATAGTAGTTTGTATTTTCTTCCTGCCTCTCATATCACTGGTTTTGTAATGGTTAAAATAAGATTTCAGGTTTTTACCATTTCTGTATGAATACATACATTTCTCAGGGATAATCCTGGCAATATCTGGATCACTCTGCAAAATATTCCAATGGCGTTTAGCCTGCATAATACAATATTAGCAGAAACCAATGGTGTTTCTCCCATAAGTTGTTGTGAGTCTGAGTGGTTTGGATGATATATTATCCTTATCCTTATCCTTATATTGAAGTAACTGACTACGCTCCATGCCTTGTACCTGTCTCATAGCATTTGTTACAACCCCTGCCTTATAGCCTCTTTGCTTGAACCTATGTCTAAGGTCCTCCAATTTTTATAATATGTTGATTGTTGCTTGAACATATCGTTTTTGAGTTCCTGATGAATTGGGATTTAGGGATATTATTGTGGCTATGTGTGGCCAATTGCATGAAACTTGCCAGCATGCAGCAATATAAGACAGATTGTACTGAGGAAATTTCCTATGAGTCTCACTCTCTAGTTATTGCCATCAGAGAGTTTCCATTATAACCACATCCAAAAATCATCATGGGTATCATGTTTGTTCCGTAAACCTAGACCCCATTCATTTGTTGTTCAAATATTCTACAAAGAACCAACAGACTAGACTCAGTACCCTCCACACTAGCCAGATAACATCTCATCAAGATATAAGATCTCCAAATATCCATTTCTGAAGAAAAATATTTCTGAATTGGAATCATAAATTAACTTGGTTTTGGAAAGGCATAGGCCATGAGAAAAAGATCAAGCATTATATGGGGGCAAAGAAGCCCCATGGCCCGTACCCTTGATTTGCCAATAGCAATGCGTCTTTATAATAAAAACATTGCAAGTCAGGACATATCTAGCCATGTCTACCAGAAATTCATTGAATGTTGTTGGGTCATATAGACCTGAGTATTCCAACCAATAAATGTAGCCAAGGGCCGAAGGCCAGCTTGATGTGGGATATTGGTATATAAAGCACATACATCAAGCGATACATAGATACCAATCTTCTTCCAACTGAGCATCAGATATGATTTGTAAGAAAACTTGTAGTATCGTTTAATCTTGACGAAGAAAACCTAACAAAGGTTTAAGATGTTTGAGTCAAAAACAAAGACAGGGGTTCAGTTAGATATTTTCTTCCCCTGAGAGAAATTTTAGCACTTGGG
>NC_056727.1:843958620-844041791 GCF_019279795.1 Protopterus annectens | reverse complement strand
AAACTCCTTCTATCCAAGTAAGGTATGAGCAAACAGAGAAACTTGTAACACAGCACTGAATTCAGCACTAACATGAAAACTGGACTATACTAGCATAGAAAGGTGAGAGAACAGGTATATCTTTTTTTTTCAGGAAATAAAGCAGATACAATCAAAAACACTTTAAATGCACAGAAATGGCTATCACACTTGAGTGTGTAGCCTACAACACTTAAACAGGTAATTTAAACATAAAAATGAATTTTTAAAGTGCAGGCAGTAAAGTAAGTACAATATGTAGCTGAAACAAGCTTTTTAAATCACAGAAACTCTAAAAAAGTGGCGTTTCAGGCGGAATTAGCTAAAGGCAGCAAGAAAATGCAGAAAAATTATGCTTAATCACTCCAATGTCTCTCTTTTCTCTCTGCTGCTATAAAACCCTGCAGGGCACCAGGCAGGAGCTTGCTGAGCTGTATACCAGCACAAAAATCTTGCAATTGCGGGTTTTATAGCAGGGAAATGAAAGAGATAGAAATTAGCCCAAAATGGCCAATAAACTATTAATTTCTGGGCTGAAACCACTCCTCCATGAACAGATAGGCTGCTCAAAGCTCCCTCTCTCACAGTGAACAGAGAAACTTCCTTCTATCCAAGTAAGGTATGGGCAAACACAGAAACATGTAACACAGCCCTGAATTCAACACTGACCTGAAAACTGGAATATACTAGCTTAGAAAGGTGAGAAAATAAGTATTTTATTTAGAAAATAAAGCAGAAACAATAAAAAAAATCTTTAAACGCACAGAAATGGCTATCACACTTGTGTGTGTAACCTACAACAGTTAAACAGGTAATTTAAGCACAAAAACGACTTTGTTAAGGTGCAGGCAGGCAAATAAGTACAATATGTAGCTGAAACAAGCTTTTTAAATCAGAGAAACTCTAAAAACTTGGCATTTTATGTGGAATTAGCTAAAGGCAGCAAGAAAATGCAGAAAAATTATACTTAATCACTCCAAAGTCTCTCTTTTGTCTCTCTGTTGCTGTAGAACAATGCAGGGCAAAAAAACCCTTGCAAATGTGGGATTTATAACAGGGAAATGAAAGAGATAGAAATAAACCCAAAATGGCCAATAAACTACTAATTTCTAAGTGGAAACCACTCCTCCAATGACAGATAGGCTGCTCAAACCTCCCTTCTCTCACAGGTGAATAGATAAACTCCTTCTATCCAAGTAAGGTATGGGCAAACACAGAAACTTGTAACTCAGTCCTGAATTCAGCACTAACATGAAAACTGGACTATACTAGCAAAGAAAGGTAGGAGAACAAGTATATCTTTTTTTTCAGAAGATAAAGCAGATACAATCAAAAACACTTTAAATGCACATAAATGGCTATCACACTTGAATGTGTAGCCTACAACAGTTAAACAGGTAATTTAAACAGAAAAATGACTTTGTTAAAGCGCAGGCAGTAAACTAAGTACAATATGTAGCTGAAACAAGCTTTTTAAATCACAGAAACTCTAAAAAAGTGGCGTTTTAGGCAGAATTAGCTAAAGGCAGCAAGTAAATGCAGAAAAATGATACTTAATCACTGCAAAGTCTCTCTTTGTCTCTCTGCTGCTGTAGAACCCTGCAGGGCACCAGGCAGGAGCTTGCTGAGCTGTATGCATTTAAACCCTGCAGGTGGGAATACAACCATAACCAGTTGTAGCTGTTCACTGCAGGCACTCTGGCTGGCATTGATGAGGGTGTGCACTTTCAGGCACAGCATTGGAGCATTCAGGAGTCCAGGGTCATGGCTGGACCCCTCATAAAGGACCATGAAGGGAGACTGCTGCAGGACCAGTACCAGGTTCCCAATACAAAGCAGAGGCCTAGGACCATCTCGCACATGACCTCACCAGTGCTACTGGTATCCTTCAGACTGTTGAGCAGGTCTAGGACCATTATGCTTACCAGACACGTAGGAAGAGAGACCTTTTGGACAAATGGATCCAAGATGCTCAGGCACAGAATGTCTCAGCAGTGTGTAAGTATCAGTATCAATTACTGTGTAACAAAGTCCAGCCTAAATATGAGATGGATAGATATGAAAAAATATTTCTCTGTCTCCTGTACAGCTGCAGATGAGAGGGCTGCGAACAAGGATGCCCACACCAGCAAACTGCTAAGGTTGCATCGCGAGGCTGGTGAGTACAAATCTAGCTTGCAGTAGTCAGGGAAAATAAATAGAAAGGCTGCCAGTAGTTAGAAATGTGTATTGTTTGTACTGAATAAACGAGACATTAGCAGAGTAAGAGTGGCGTACAGGATATATATCAATAAAAGTGTTAGTACCTGTCAATAAAACTCAAAACCCCAGACTGTTGTGTTTACTTTGGTATGTGGTAACTTGAATCTAAATGTGTACAGGTTCTGCACAACAACTATTGCTCTGAAAGCATTAATTAATTGAAGCACATCTGACAAAGACTGTGGAATTGTAAACAGATTAACTATAAGAAATGTTCCATGCACCAAGATCTGATCACTGAATAGTATTGTTGTGTTAACCATTGTTTTCCATACTGTAATATGTGAAGGTATGAATGCTCAGTATAAGAACTATCTGCCATGCATAAATGTCAGACTTACAAGGCAGATTGTCCAAACAAGAAAGTATTATGCAGAAAACAATGAAAACAACGATAGTAGTTCCCCAATAGCTCATTGTTGTGAAACACAAACTTGTTGTACATTTTTGCACAAACAGGCATAGTTCGAATCCCAGCAGAGGTATTAATCTGTATGCATAATCTCACCCAAGAATATGTGAATGTGTGTAGAAACAGTCAGGTATACTTAACAGAAATTTCCTCCACAAATCCGCCAGGTAAGAAAAGGTATAAATGAGCTGTAAGATGGTTGTAATTATACACTGTGTATAACACCCACTGCTCAACCCGAAGGCTGCAAATGACAACAAGATAAGTATATGCACCAATTAGTCTTCTCCGGGAAATGTCCCTCAGGTGTCATGCTGTCACAGCTAGTCGTCACTGCTGCCAACACTCAGGGCGACCAATAGAAATCAAGGCCGAGTATGGCAGTTGCACACACACACAAACATGCACACACGCGTGCGCGCACACACACGCACACACGCACACACACACACACACACACACACACACACACACACACACACACACACACACACACACACACACACACACTATGAGTGCACATCTGTAACCCTGACTATGTGAATATGGGTAAAAACAGTCAGGTAGTGTTAACAAAAATTTCCTCCACAGGTCTGCCAGGTAAAAAAAGTTATAGATTAGCTGTAAGAAGACTGTAATTATACACTGTGTGCAAATATACCATTACCCAACCCAAGACCATAGGTCGATGTAAAGTGAGGTAATACCAGGAGAGTTATGATAAGAGCAATGATCATTAAAGTTGTGAGCAATTTAAATCTATACAGTTGTTAATTGACATCTCTCTCTCCCCCATCCTATCTGCACCAATAATCTAAACACATAAATCAATGGGTACGTTTTTCACCAGACTACAGTTGAGATGTGTCCTATTGTTCTACAAATATTTAAACATTTGATTATTAATGTTCCCTGTTCAAATACTGTTATTGGTGGCCTGTTGCTATCAATGTAACCTGCATGCCGTTATAATGCCCACTGTGGTTCCATATATGCATGTGCTCTGTTTGCTATGCAACTATTTCCAATCTGTTGTTTTGGGTTAATGGGAACACCCATGCATGCTGTTATAACTAATCCTGGAATGTGTTGTTCATGACTAACCAACATATGTTGTAAAACATAAATGCCATAGCACATCTAGGAAGGCCAATCTCAGTGGATATGGCTGTCCCACCTCAAATGGCCATGGCACCAAGCCTCATCAAGTCTGAGACTCAACCTGGGACCTCCTTGTTTGCTGGTCCTGCACCACCTTTGGGTGGAACCACCTCAGGGGATGGGGCTCATCCCCCCTGGGACCAAGAGCAGACAGGACATTGTCACCCACAGTCATGTCCAGGGATTGGTGCATAGCAAGCTTTGAAAGGAGTTCAGAGATCAGCTATGTAAGCTTGAGGGCCACATGGTGCATCTTGAGGGTCAACCTCCCCCTCCTGCTCAGCCACCAGCACAGCCACCTTTGGGGTTGTGAAGGTGCAGTGGTGACTGCCCATGGGTGGAGACCTCAGTCTGACTGTATCCATTTGGGGGCTCATGGGGGTCCAATTCCCAACCACCCTTCCCGTCCAAGGTGTTTACCCCCACATGTCATATACCACCCTTGTCTGCTGTCTTGTCTGTCTTGTCTGTTTTCCTACCCAACCTACCTTCCCAAATATACCTACTATATTTCCCCAACATCCCACTCTCACTTTATAAAAAAAAAAAAAAAAAAAAAAGAAAAGGACAATCTGTTCCCCCCAAAAAATGTTGTCCCATACATACTTGTCCATTTCGCACATGGCCCACTGGACACATGTAATCTGGTCTAATTGGCTTAATGACACATTACTGTTGTCCTCAACCCTCTCTAAGGGGTTTGAGTGTAAAATTCACCTCCAAATTCTGTGCAAATGCACAGCTGTTGCTATATCAGAAATGGACAGCTATGGATCTTCCCTACACCCGTCCTGCACATCCCTAGCTATCTTTCATATTGTTTTTCTGTCTGCTTGTCCCCTTTTTCACCACTTTCCTATCACCCCTTTTTTCTTTTCTTTTAAAGAAATTAGCACAGGGGTAAGTGGGGGTGAGTGATTTTGTGGAATGCTAAGTGCTGAAGTTTCCCATTTAACTGTGTGATAGCATTGCTTACCATCGTGCAAACCTGCTTACAACTGCCTTAATCACCTTGTCTCCATCAGCCACTGTTCTTCCCAGCAACAAAATAATTAGCCATACCTGGTCTTGAACCCAGGACCCTGTATACTATTGTCAGAGCAATGTACCACTATACCATTTGAGTTGCAATATATCATTCAGAACAGGTATAGAATAGTAGGGAACAAACACTGTGGAATCAGTCATGTTTAGTCTATATAAATATGCACATATAGATGTGTATGGTGAGGGATAAATAGGAAAAAATATATGCATCAGATATATGGAGCTATACATATAAAACAAATATGCATAGAATATATAGATATATATTGTTATATAAATATATGTATAGATATCAAAAAAGAATATATATATATATGTGTGTGTGTGTGTGTTGTAGTGGCGTCATACCCAGCACCATACCTCTCCACCCCTTAGTGCAAGAATTCTGGACAAAAGCCATCAAAATGGAGGGACAATTGGTCAAGACAAGGGACATAATGTATGTACTGCAGTTATAAATGTAAAATATTGCCACATTAACAGGGTTCATAGGTAGGTACTAGGCTCTCAGCCCAGGGCCTATACAAGGCTAGCCCAAAAAAGTACCCTGGCTTTCGCCACCCAAGAAAATTATTTTCCTGTGCCCCTGTTGAGCAGAGCCACAGAAGTGATCCTCGGGGTGAATTTCCTATTTCTCATCCAGTCATCAAGATTTTTCTTGAAGAGTGCTAATGAGGAGCTTTGTTTGATATAGATATGTAGTTTGTTCCAGAGTACGGGAAGTTTCTGGGACAGGAATCTATCCCTCCAGCATGTTTTGTTTATTTTGGTGAGAAGATTTAGGTCTCTATAGTGTGTAGCTCAGAGGGATTGGGATTTCTTTAAGTGGAGCATGTCCAACAGCTCTGTGTTTGACATAGCTTTATATGTTAGGCAGAGATCGCCTCTGAGTAGGTGATATGCGATGGAGTAAAGGCGGAATTGTTTGAGGCAGTCTGTGTAGGGCGTCTGTTTGAGGCCAGTAATCCTCTTTGTGAGGTATTTCTGCAGCCTTTCCAGTTGTTGTAGATGTCTTGTGAGGTACATACCAAAAGGAGCATTGTATTCTATAACAATAACAATAATTATGCTTTTCTGTGCTTTTAAAGTGTTTGAGTGTTTCTCCTTTATTTTCTGAAAAACAAAACAAACAAACAAAAAAAATAAATATATATATATATATATATATATATATATATATATATATATATATATACTTGTTTCCCACCTTTCTAAGCTAGTATAGTCCAGTTTTCAGGTTAGTGCTGAATTCAGGGCTGTATTACAAATCTCTGTGTTTGCCCATACCTTGCTTGGATAAAAGGACATTTCTCTGTTCATCTGTAAAAGAAGGGAGCTTTGAGCAGCCTATCTGTCCCTGGAGGAGTGGTTTCAGCCCAGAAATTAGTAGTTTATTGGCCATTTTGGGCTAATTTCTTTCTCTTTCATTTCCCTGCTATAAATACCATATTTGCCTGGTTTTGCATGCCAGGCAGCACCGGTTATCTAGGGTAAAACTATTTCCAGCTCCACAAAGTCTCCTCTTCTATTTTCCCCTTGGAACTAGACAAACTTTCAACTTAAGCACTCAAGCCATTAATTTCTCAGCCCGGCACTTGCTCAAAACTTATAGCAAGCACTTATAAACCCTAGCACTAGACCCTCCTGTACTGCACAGAAGGACAAGGCTATCTATTTGACCTTACCAGCCATCCAGTAAAGTTCATTGTACCTATCCAGGCATGCCCAAAAGGCAGTTTCAGGTGTAAGCTCCAGTCCAACTGGTGAATCTGGGCATTTTGAGGCAATGTTACAACTGTCTCATGTACACAGACAACCCCCTCCTCCTACCACCAAACACTAATACATGCAAGAGATGCAATTATACAGCCAAACTAGATGCTAAGCTTTCTCAACCCAAGACTGGATTAGACAGTCAAGAGGAGGAAAGAAATACTTGCATTACACCACCAGTCTTACACAGACCCATTGAACCAGCACCGGCAAAAAACACACATAAATGTATGAAAACATACTCGGAGGCTCTAAATAAAAATCTGCAAAACCAACAGAGACCTCCAAAGCAAACATCCAAGCAACCTCCACCCCCCCAACACAAACCATGAAACACATACTTCACAAAACCAGTGTGTTATGCAATCACAGCCCTTAAGGCAAAATAACATACCCAACATACTAGTAATAGGTGACTCTATAGTGAGGCACACTGACGTCCCACTCACTAGGCTGAATAAGGAGAAGGTTACTGTAAGCTGCCTGTCGGGTGCCAGGATCCACCACATAACACAAGAACTCAGGTCACTCCAGAAAAAATACAAATATGATTCTGTCATTGTCCATGTTGGTGTGAATGACCTGAGCTGTACCTCTATGGACTACATGAAAAGAGACATGGAAGAGCTCTCTGATCAGGTAGCCCAGACTGGTATGACCCTGACCCTGAGCAGCATCCTGCCCTCACCAAGAATGATACCACGGTATAAAGAATAAATTCTTGATTTCAACAACTGGATAAGTTCTTGGTGTCATTCAAAGGGGATCCAGTGTCTGTCTACTTGGGATGACATGCTTGACAAACCACACTGCTTTACTAGAGACAGCTTGCACCTGTCACCCTTAGGCTTTTGAATACTAGCCAAGTCTTCTGCCACCCCCATAGTGCCTTTTTTAGGCAAGGCTCAAAAGACAAACCCGCCACCATAAATAGCACAAGTAACAAAAAACTGAGAGTAATGCTACTCAATGCCAGAAGTCTAAACGTCAAAACGCATGCACTCGAGGCAGTCCTCAGTATGGAGAAAATCGGTATATGTGCAGTAACAGAAACCTGGTTTAAGGATCCAAAGAGCACTCCAGCACTACCAGGCTACAACTCATACCATACATTTCAGCCACAGAACCCAAACCAAAATACAAAAGGCGGGGGAGTATTCATATTCATCAAGGATACCCACACCTCCAGGTTAGTGGCACAGCATGATGCTTCAGAGATCATCCACGTGCAACTAACAATGGGCAAAACTGCAATTCAAATTGTAGATTGCTACAGATCACCCACCATGTCCCAGGACCCCCATTCCGCATTTCTCGAAACACTGGGAAACATAAAGGTCCTACTAAACACCCTAATATTGGGTGATTTCAATTACCCAAACATTAACTGGGAGAACTACTCAAGTACTAACTCTCTTGCCCAACTTTTCCTAGAATTTATAAACTCAAATGCCCTGGTTCATCTGGTCAACACTCCCACTAGAGGGGACAACATATTGGACCTGGTCATCACCAACATGGGTGACTGGTGTTCCACACTGGAGGTCACCCCCTCGCTGGTTAGATCTGACCATAAACAAATCAATTTGGATATCCATATTCCACTCCCACCCCTGGACAAGAAACCCACCATGAAAAACTTTTCAAAAGCAAACTTCACGTTACTTAAGACTGAGATGGCAAGTTTCAAAGCCCCCATGCTTAAGGATAACACTGTCCAACCTGCAAAATCCTTTACTAATGCATTCTATGGGCAGCTACAATAATGCATGGATCGTGCCTTCCCAAGCAAATCCAAGACTCACTCTTCCAAGAAAAGGAAACCAGGCTGGTGGACTCCTGCCATAAACAAGCTATACAATAGCAGGAGGAAAGTAGTACAGAAAAGAGTAAAATCCCAAGAAGGGAAGACATCCCTAATCAGTATCAGCAAGAAACTATGATCCCTCAAAAAAATCATTCAAGGTGAGCTTTGAAAGAAAAATTGCCAAGGACTCCAAAGATAACCACAAGGCATTCTTTAGCTATGTCAAGAATCTAAGTGGCAATTCTCAGATCTGCTCGGAGTTAGGGCAGAATGGCACAAAATACACTGAACCGACTGATATCGCCAACATCCTGGCAGACAGGTTCATGGCAAACCCCCTCTCACCCCCAAAAGGGCCCATAACCATACCAGAAGAATGTAGAGTCTCTGAAATCACAGACACTAAGGTTAAAACAGCCCTCTCCAAAGCCAAAAGCACAGCATCAATGGGACCGGACGGTGTCCCAGGCTGTGTCCTACATGAGCTCAAAGACGAACTAACCCCTCACCTAAATACACTGTTCAAACTCAGCCTCTCCTCAGGCTACATACCCATAGAGTGATGGACAGCAATGGTTATTCCACTCCACAAAGGTGAAGCCACAACAGACCCCGGAAACTATCATCCTATAAGCCTGACTAGCTTGGTCTGCAAGGCTATGGAGCGCATCATCATGGAACTCATTAACAGAGACATTGTGAACCTCCAAACACTGGACCCTACCCAGTTTGGCTTTGTTAAGGGCGGATCATGCCTCCTAAACTTGGTGGACTTCTTTGAGATAGTTATCAAGGCTATAGACGAAGGAAAGGTGGTACACACAGCCTACCTATACATCAATAAGGCCTTCAACACCATTCCCCATTCTGGTATTATAGACAAGCTCACCAGCCTGAACATAAACCCCTACATCACAAGATGGGTTGCCAACTGGCTCATGGACAGAACCGACATGGTGAGAGTTGCGGGAGATAGGTCCGACTCAAAACCAGTTACAAGTGGCATCCCCCAGGGCTCAGTCCTATGTCCCCTCCTGTTTGGCATATACTTCTCAGAGGTACAGGTAAGCACAGGAGGACTATGGCTAACCAAGTTCATAGACTACTGAAAACTAGGGGCTATAATTGACTCTCCGGCTGACACAGACATCCTCCAAAAGGGTTTCACTGAGACGGATACCTGGTGTCAAAATCATTGCCTCAAGCTAAATGCCAAAAAGTGCATAGTCATCCCCTTTGGAAAAAAACAAAGTATCCACAAACTACCACATAGGTGGTAGTCCCCTAAACACGGAAGACTTAATAAGGAATCTGGGGACCCAAGTAGATAGTAATCTCACCTTTGATAATCACATTGTCAATGTGGTTAGAAAATCCTTCTACATGGCCCAACTTATCACAAAAGAGTTCACATCCAGATCAAAAGAGGTCATTGTGCCCCTCTACTCATCTCTCACCAGACCTATCATACAGTACAATGCCCCATTTGGGATGTACCTTACAAGACACCTGCAACAGCTGGAAAGACAACAAAAATACCTCACCAAGAGGATCACTGGCCTCAAACAGATGCCCTTTGCAGCTTGACTGAAGAAACTTCAGCTGTACTCAGTTGCATACCGTTTAGTCAGAGGTGATCTCTGCCAGACATACAAGGCCATGTCCAACCCAGAATTGATGGACATGCTCCACCTTAAGAAAACCTTATCCCCTAGAGCCACATGCTTTAAGGATCTAAACCTCACCACAACAATAAATTGGACATGCTGGAGGGATAGATTCCTGTCCCAGAGACTTACTATGCTTTTGAACAAGATCCCAATCTACATTAGGCAGAGCTCCTCGCTAACACTCTTCAAAGGAAACCTTGACAAGTGGATGGGAAATAAAAAGTTTACCTTGGGGATCACTTCAGTGGCTCTGCTGGACAGAGGTACAGGGAACTAATATAAGGGGGTGGTGAAAGCCAACACATTCTGGCCAGGCTTATAAATGCCTTCGGGCAGATAGCCTAGTACCTACCTATGAACCTATAAACCTATAATAGGTCTAATGAGTGATGAGTAGATGGGAACAATGACATTTTTTTTCCTAGATGAAAAACCTTTTGTGATGAGGTGTGCCACATAAAAGGAGTTTCTGCATACTGTGGTGATGTGATTATCAAAGGAGAAACTACTGTCCACCCGAGTCCCAATGTCTCTTATCACACTTTCAGTGTTAAGTAGACTACCACCTATGTGGTAGCTCATGGGTACAGAGTTTTTACAAAAGAGGATGACAATGTACTTTTGGCATTGAGCTTGTGACCATGGCTTTGACACCAGGCATCTGTCTCAGTGAGGCCCTTTTGTAGGATGTCCACATCATTAGGAGTGTCAATTATGACTCCTTGTTTGCAGTCATATGCGAACTTCATTAGCCAAAGACCTTCTGAGTTAGCCTGTACTTCAGAAAACTTGATACCATACAAGAGAAGACCCAGGACTGAATCCTGTGGTACTCTACTTGTCACTGGTCTGAATTCAGATTTGGAGCCTCCTACTTTCACAGTGTGGGTTCTGTCAGTGGCCAGTTGTCAACCCATCTTGTGACGTATGGATTTATACCTAGTTTAGTGCATTTATCTGTAATTCCAGGGTGGGGGATGGTGTCAAAAGCCTTGGCGAGATCTAGGTAGGCTGTGTGAACCACCTTACCCTTGTCTACGGCTTTGGTGACTGCTTCAAAGAAGTCAATCAGGTTTAGGAGACATGATCTGGATTTTACAACCTGAACTAGGTGGGGTCCAGAGTTTGGAGATTACCAATGTCTTTGTTTATAAGTTCCATGATGATACATTCCATGGCCTTGCAGACCAGGTTCATTAGGCTAATGGGGTGGTAGTTCCCAGGGTCCGTGGTGGCTCCCCCTTTGTGGAGTGGGATAACCATTGCTGTGCACCATTCAGTGGGCATAAAGCCTGAGCTGAGGCTATGATTGAAGATGGTGCTTAGGTGGGGTGCCAGTTCATTCTGTAGTTCATGTAGAATGCAGTCTGGGATGTTGTCAGGTCCCATGGATGCTGTGTTCTTGGTTTTGAAGAGTGTGTTTTTACCTGTGCAGCCATGATTACAGGAACTTTGCCTTCTTCCGGTATAGATATGGGCCCTTTAAGGGGTGGTGGGGGGGTAAAGTTAGCACTGAACATATCTGCCAGGATGTTGGCAATATCAGATGGTTCTGTATATTTAGAGCAATTGCTCTGTAACTCAGAGCAGATCTCAGTGTTGCCATTGAGATTCTTGACATAGCTATAGAATGCTTTGTGGCTGTCTTTAGAATCCGTGGTGATTTTGTTTTCATAACTAGCTTTGGAGGATTTTATGAGGGATCTCAGCTTCTTACTGAGGCTAACCAGGGAATTCTTCAAGTCATGGGATTTTACTATTTTGTTGCAACGGTTTCTTTCTTCTGTAGTAGAGTTTGTTTATGGCAGGGGACCACCAGGTTGGCTTCCTTTTTTTGGAAGATATCATCTTGGTTCTGTTAGGGATAGCAAGATCCATGCACTTGTGTAAGTGCTTATAAAGTGTATTTGTGTAGGATTCAGCAGTCATACCATTGTTGTCCATCTGCATGGGTATCATGAAGTTGGCCACTTCTGTCTTATGAAGAGTGAAGTTGGCTCTGGAGAAATCTTTTATGGTGGTTTCCCTAATGGAGAGTGGGGGTGGGTTGTGGATGTCTAGGCTGATTAGCTTGTGGTTGGATCTGACCAACAAGGAATTGACCTCTAGTGAGGAACACCGTTCGCCCATGCTGGTAATGACCAGGTCTAGGATATTGTTGCCCCTGGTGGGGGTGTGGATAAGTTGATCCAAGGCACTGGAATTTATGAATTCCAGAAAACATTGAGCAAAAGAGTTGGTACATAAGTAGCTTTCCCAGATAATGGTGGGGTAATTGAAATTGCCCATTATTAGGATGTTGGGTTGTACCCTAATATTTTCCAGTGTATCAAAAATGAGGAGTGGGAATCCTGGGGCATGGTGGGGGATCTGTAGCAAGTTACAATTTGGATTGTGGTCTTGCCCAGAGTTAGTTTCACTTGGATAATCTTGGATGCATTATGCTGAGCAAATAGCCTGGAGGTGTGTAATCCTTAATGAATATGGATACGCCTCCACCTTTAGTGTTACCATCCAGGTTAGGTGGCCAAACGGTGTGGAATGAATTATAACCTGGTAATGCAGGGGTGCTCTCTGCAGCTTTGAACCAGGTCTCAGTCACTGTACAGATGTCGATGTTCTCCATTTTAAGGAGTGCCTCAAGTGAGTGAATTTTGAGGTTTAGACTTCTAGCATTGAGTAGCATTACCCTCAGATTTTGCTTGCTTGTACCTGTTACAGTGCTGAATTTGTCATTTGCACCTTGCCTAAAAAAGGCACTATAGGGGTGGCAAGAGTCTTAGCCAGTATCCGGAATCCCAAGGGCAACAGGTGCAGGCCAACTTTGGCAAAGCATTGTGGTCTGTCATTCATGTCATCCCAGGCAGACAGATACTGGATCCCCTTAGAATGACACCAGAAGCTTAGCCAATTGTTGAAGTCAGTCATTTTGTCCTTGTACTGTGATATCATTCTGGGTGATGGCAGGATGCTACTCAGGGCTAGGGTCATACCTGCCTGGGCTACAAGAAAGGAGAGCTCCTCCATCTCTCTTTTCATGTAGTCCAGGGAGGTACATCTCAGGTCATTCACACCAACATGGACAATGACAGGGTCATATTTGTACGTGTTGTAGAGTGACCTGAGTGCATGCATTATGTGGTGGATCCCAGCACCCGCAGGCAACTGACAGTAACTTTCTCATTGTTTAGGCTGGTGAGTGGAACATCAGTGTGCCTGACCATAGAGTCACCTATGACTAGAATGTTGGGTATGTTGTTAGAAGTTATGTTAGGTGTTCTGTCAGCATACATGTTCAGAAGGATGTGAGTTCTGAAACTAAAATGTATGTCATCATTTACTGACAGAAATCCTCATATTATCACAGTGATTTACCACAAAAATGAAAATAATGATTATGTGGATCAGAACAGAAATATGAGCAATAAATCTGGACAGACTGAAGCAATCTGTCCAGTCGAGAGGTATGCTCAGAACCCCTTAATGCAACAAATCTGGACCAACCCTGACAAAGGGGGAAGTAAAGCCATGGAACTGGGAACATATCCCAAATACTTGAGTAGATAAGGTGACACAGTTGATGCAGTAACACCCTCCTGTCTGTTCTAACATATACTGACTGGAATAGTCCAAGTCCAAAGCCAAATTAATTCACACTAGTTACTAACATAAATCTTCACATCATCCCACTGATATGTCAGACATACAAAACACATATGGAGGCCAGGCAACAGTACATCTGATAAATATCTGAACATAACATCACAGCAGGGAAACTACACTGAGCTGCTAGGCATGTCACCAAGTACTATCTAAATTACAGGCAGAGTGACATAACAATAACCCAATTTTGCTATGGGGAAATACACATGTAATTGCAAATATATCAGGAACTACAAGGATGTAACAGCAATGACAGAGATCAGTATGAAAGTGCATACCCATAACCAATCTCACCACATTCAAAGTGATATACTGGTAAGCCACATAAACAGTAGAATATATGAACTGTGTGAACAAAATCATTAGCATGTTTGCCACTCACACACTACCCCTACATATACTGGCTCAATTCACAGTGTAGTCTGATGCCTGACTGTGGCATGGGACATGTGTCAGTCTGCCCCTCCAAACATATACAGCTGACAGAGCTCCAGAAACTGAAGCAGCATACAAAGTCAGATAGAAAAGGACCCATAACACTTACATCTACCCCCCTCCCTACACAGGCCAAATACATTCACAATACACTGCTACACAGTCCTGACAGTCTGTCACCAATTGGCAGAAATACACAGTCCTCTCAACTGTATAGAGTCCCACAGAAAATCCAGGCTTCGTCCTTATATAAGGAGTCCTACAAATAACGTGTCTGCAGTCAGATACATCACTGGGATGATATCAGGAATGAAGTCACTATATAATGATATAATATACCTATCCATCTCTTACAGCATGACATCTGGACAAAGCCTAATATGCTTGGGGGCAGAAGCCCAAACACTGGGGTATTATTGACATATTGCTATGATAAACTAAGAAATTTGCTGGTGTAACAGGGTTGTTGTAACACATCTATTCTGAGGGATATAAAGTCAGAAACACACATGGATGGTACTATTTAGTGACTGCAATTCTCAGAGTATGCTATTGAATTTCCAAGGCAAAAAAAATTGTGAGTAACACACTAAATATGAGTCCAAACTCTGGCCAGTCCGCAGATAGCCCTACAGTTGAGAGTTATGTCAACCACATAACTCTATCAGACTTAAATTCATACAGAGCAGCCATGTCCACACAAACCCTATCAAACTAACATGACTTCAACTGTATAACAGCAATACTTACATTCTGTCCGTATGTCTGGAACATTCTCCCCCAGTTTGTTGGGTTGTTTCCATAGTGTTTGTTGTAAGAGATATTTCCAACTACCCTCAATGATGCTGTTTGTCACACACTTCCATGAAGTCCTCTTCACAGGCAAGGAAAAGGGGCAATGCCCAAATGAAATTCTCAGTTATAGGAGTGTGTTTCTGTGCTATTGGGTATGGGAATGATACCACAGCTGTTCTACATGCAATTAACAAGTGGGGGACTCCAGTTGGTGCACAGCCCATCAGCTGCTCATGAACATTACCTACTAAAGGCAAGTTGCTGCCTATACAAAACAGATGTATAGTCTACATCTGTCTCAGACAGACAGGCAGAGACAAACAGACAGACAGATACACTCACTGAAACTGATGGATTACACCAACTGAACTGAAAAAAAAACACAGGTATGTCAAACAATTAAACATGTAATGGAATGTAGTAGGGGTATGTACTGGGTTTGAATGGACCCAAAAGCTTTAATGTATAAACAAACACACACACACACACACACACACACACACACACACACACACACACACACACACACACACACACACACACACACACACACACACACACACACACACACACACACACACACACACACACACACACACAAACACACACACATGCTTTCACACTTGCAAGGACGGAGATTAGAACTCCTACCTAACTCATTGTTTGTACTACAGTGTTACACAGTTATCACACTTGCACAGAGTTTATAGGGCAGAGGTTTGATGAAAGGGACTTCTAAGGTGACTGATATCTGCAGGACTGCTAAAGTACAGCAAATGGAAGTGTGCTTGGTTTAAATGGACCCAAAATCTCTAACTTATAAACAGAGGCACCCATCCACCTGTTTTCATTTCCAGGACTAAGATGAGAACTCCTGCCTAGCTAGTTACTTGTATTATAGTGTTATCGCACACACCACAGAACTTATAGGGTTGAGGTTTGATGAAAGGGACTTCTAAGGTGACTGATATCTGCCAGACTGCTAAAGTAGGACAATGGGAAGTGTACTGGATTTGAATTAACACAAAAGGGTCACCCACCCACTCATTTTCATTTCCAGGACTGAGATGAGAACTCCTGTCTAACTAGTTATTAATTATTATTATTATTCCATCTCAAAAGCATAAAACAAAATGACACAAATCTCAATGTTCTCTCCTGAAACAACATAAAAACTGAAATTGTTGCAAATACTAAACTACTAGTCTTCATCATCAACAATAAGTTAAAGGTTGACTTCACACAGACTCTGCCATTAAAAAAAACTCACAGCAAGCTATACTCTCTATAAAGCACAAATCACATGCTTCACAATCACAGTAAAATTAGATGTGACCTTCTTCTTCTAACTAACTACATAACTAAACTAACTAACTAATTTGCTAAATAAATAAATAAATAAATAAACAAACAAATAAATAAATAAAAACTCTGCAAGGTAACATTGCACAGTGGCATGATTCAGAACAGGACCTGGCCCCAAGAGTACAAGATTCAGAAAAACTAAAGCCCAATGGAGGTACAAGATTGATTATCTCAGACTTTCTCATTTTAAGTTTATGCAAGAAAAAATGCATATATGTGGCAGATTTCAGCACATATAAGAGATTTGTTAAGCCAACAAAAATATTTTTTGCATAAAAAAAATCTTGGAAGCTCTCAAAGGAAATGTAATACTGATTGTTCACATAGTTTTGCTAAGACAGAATGATTGAATAATGTCATTTTCTTTACATGCAGTATGGAACAAAAGTTTGAAAAAGTTATTTCATTGATAATACATGCAAAAATAGAATACAGGTCTAATGAATTTTGAAGGAGATGCTAGAACAGTGTAACTCTGATAAGTGATCAGAAGCTAGGAGAAATAAATGTTAACAGGACGAGGAACTAAAAATACAAATTTCAAAATGGACCTATGTATTTTAGACATTGCTTCTTAGCAAGCTAGGCCAGAAAATATTTTGTGTTCTGAGAGAAACTAAACTAGACTGAAAGAAATATTTCTGCCTACTTCAAAATCGAGATTAGTCAGAATAGTTGAGCTTTGTATTTAATAGTTGCATTACACACAAAGAACACTTTCAAAAGCATTTAATCAGACAGATATTCATGGTGCTTATGACTTTGAATAAAACAAGTGCTGTGTAAACTAAAAAAAAATACTGGCCATGAGAGGTCAGCACAGAGTTTAAGAACATTCTGAAATATAACAGTCTAAGTCATCACTTAATGATACTTGCATGATGTTGCTGTCAGCTTAAGAACATGAATTGTTATTGGAAAGAATATTCCAAGAAGTACCACCTAATCTGAACAATATTTTATTTCATGTACTTAAGTTATTCTTCATAGCCTGCCATGTTAAATTTCCCTTTGTGTAGTCTCAGTAGCTGCTAATCTATAATGGATTTAAGAAATTGTTTCCACAACATGATTCTGGGCCAGAATCTTAAATAGATGTTAGCGTAATTATTTTCTGATTCCGAAAAACTTGTTTTCAGGGTAAGTGACTTAGCTTGTGTAAATCTGTCCTGATTCTGAATGATTTGCTCCCAGTGTAAGTGACTTATTTTGGTGTAAGGCCTATCTATAAACAAGCATTCTACAGGGACCAGATTAAATAAAACTTGCTCATTAAAAGTGGTCTTGTGCACTCACGTTAAGTCTTTTAGGATTGGGTGTTTTATAAGTTTCACTGAATTTACTGTAGACAGGACAGAATTATAAAGATCTGCAATAAATAAAACCATTTTGTAATGAAATTATGTTGAATTGAAACCATATACAGGAGAATGTTTTGTGTGAGTTGCTGAACCAGCTACACTTCTGTCTTTTCTTTTCAAAACTTCCTGCACTTCTGCATTCCTCCATGAGCTTTCCTTATATACCTTATTTTTACTACCTGAATTGACTACATATCTGTTTCATCTTCACACCTGCTGTTTTGAAATGCTGTCATTCTTTTACAACTCTACCTATTTCCTCTTCTTCCTAAGGTGTCAGATCCTAGGGTATTTCTTTGAACTCCTGTGTTTTTGCTCCAGTCAATTTCCCGGTCTCCAGTCTAGTCTTTGCTGACATAGGGGCCATATTTTGTAAAGCTTGCGGAATCTAGTGCTTATGCCGATATCAGCATGAAACATGTGGATAACAGTGTAATATGCTAATGTACAACAAGAAACTCAAAATACCTCATCACACAATGGCATATCTCAGCTCCAACAGTGCACTATAGAAATGCACAAGTAATACGTAATTATAAGAAATGGTTGTCCAATAATGTTGTACATTGCCAAACAAAAGGAAAAATTATCATTATTCAAGAATCCTGATAATTGTTTATAAATATAACAAAATCTGTACATTAAGGATATGGACAACTACAGAATGTAACTGACTCTTTTGTGATAAACACACACACACACACACACACACACACACACACACACACACACACACACACCCAAGCATGCACGCGAGCGTGAAAAATGTCAAGTAACCCTAAGTAAGCCACATGACACATGTAACATACATTTGCAGGAGTATACACAGAAACATCTCAAAAAACCATGGATATTTCTGTATTTCATCCACTAACTTATAATACTAGCTTCTGCACTGCAAGGTTATTTGTAAAACATATTTGTGTACATCACTCATTACACTAAACTCAAAGACAACTATGGATATCTACTTAATACATGTACCATTAAACGATATCATGGTCTAAATGGTCTAAATGTGAAATGAAAAACAAACTAGGAAACCACAAACCACTTTGTCTGAGAATGGAACCAGACATACTCTAAAATAACAAAATTTATTTATTAGTGCTTTCGTCCAACATATATTTGAACTTCATCAGATAAAACCAATATACACTCAAAACATTTAAATACCCAGTATTCAAATCATGTGACCATAACTGAATGATGCAAACAGTTAATATAATCCACTAACTGCCTACCCCTTACTTGTTGGAAAAATAATGCCTTCTCAAAATCTAAAAAAACTAATACAAAATTATGAAAAGAACAAGTTTTCAAACTCCACCAATATTTATCCAAAATGGAAACATAAAAATACATGCTTTAACTTAATAATGATTTCATCTTCAACATACAATTAATTGATGACATTTCATTTAGCCCCAGCCAAGCATTAATTAGCATGCAGTAAATTCTGCCAAATCAATTCCTTGTGTTCAAGCATTAGTGATACATGCCCCATCCCTATATTTTTGCTCTACGCTATCAATAACCATATACTTAAAGGAATGACCTTCGTGATCACATATGTGATTGGCTCGAGCAAAAGTCAATTTGCACTTTTTCACAGATTATTCATGTTCATATATTCTTTCCCATACTTTGCAGTCAGTTTTGCCCACATAAAAACATGGGCATTTTTGGCAGGAAGCCACATATTCTACACTCATAGAACTGCAATTAAAAGCGACCTTAAATTATTTTTGAGGAAGCTGAAATTTAAAGTGTTTGTTGAAAGGTCTTTGGAACATAGAATTGTAAGTACCAATGCTCCTAGCACATTTAACCTACTCCTTCACCCAATTTTAATGTTATATGTCAAAGTTTGTGAACTGGATATCAGGGATATATTGGGGATCCAAAGAAGTGGTTTTATGCATGATAATCTAACAGAACTTGATTGCTGTAATATTGATTATTTAAGACATAAGAAAGTAAGGGTGATGTGACTGGACAAAGGGGGATGGTTGGTAATAATGGGTACATGGGATTATTCCACATGTATAAATATTTTGCAAACAGATACTTATGTACCTGTTTCTAAGAATGGAATTAATGGGGCATATAGATGTATTAGTTCCCAAACTGAAGATATGTTTATTAATAGAAGAATATATATATATATATAAGTGTATAATTATTTAAACATGGTTGCTCCACTAATCCCAGTAATATCTGGAGTCCCTAAAATACACAAAAAATTTGCGAATCCGTCCAATGCACCCCATTGTCGATGGTAGACAGTACATTACTTATGCATGTGCCAATTTTTGGACTCCAAGTTTAAAGATATTCTTATGGGAGAATCCCACCTCTGAAACGATTTGTGGACCTTCATGGAATGTATTGACAATTTAGAATATTTTGAGAATGAGATTTTTTTAACAATTGATGTCAAAGAGTTATATACATCAGTCCAACAGGATGTCGGGTTACAATGGGTAACTGAATTCTTAAGGCTTAAGGAAGTATCCCAGGACTTTATTAATGTGTACGACAAGTTGTTAGAATTGACACTTAACAATTATTTATTTTTTGAAGGTTAATATTACCTTCAAAAATCTAGAGTGGTTGTGGGTTCCCCATGTGGGGCAACCTTTGCCAATATAGTAATAGCCTTATAGGAACATAAGTTCATCTTCTTGTACTCTGTTTTCAATAACTCAGTATATTTCTATCCCCATTACATTGATGATATATTTATTATTTGGAAGGGGAAGTAAGAAGAAGTGGTCCGGTTTATGGACTACATTAATCAAACTACCACTTTCGTGACTTTTACACATCAATTAGGGAAGGACCAAATAACGTATTTGAATGTCTTCTTAATCAGAGATAGTATAAATTCTAGGTATATATCTAAAATTCATAGGAAGGATGGTTATTCTAACAGTATTTTACATTTTCAAGTTATGTACCCTTACCACCAAAAAAATCTGTCATAAAGGGACAGTTGGTTAGGGCAGTAAGGAAGGTTACACCTGAGGAAGATTTTGTGGAAGAATGTATTAAATTAACAAATATGTTCATCAGGAGGGGTTACCCTATCAATTTTCTTGCAGAAGTGGTTGATGAAGTAAAAGAGAAGAAACTGAGAGGCTATTTCAGGCCAATTTTAGGTAGGAACAACTTATTCAGGTCAAGGAAGAGGGCCATTGCTCCAGTTAGGGCCATTAAGAATAAGGTAGGAGAAAAATATTAATGGTGTACCATAGAAATTTGAATTTCAAGAACATTTTTGAATGCTGTAATACATTGGATTCTCCTATTACTATTACTTTAGGAATAAAAAAGTGTGGGTTATGTGCATATTGTAAATGTATATTGGTTGGGGACAGTTTTTGCATTAGAGACTCGATATATAAGGTAAAAGGAACTTTTTATTGCAATTTTAAGAGTGTAGCATATTTGGCTTCCTGCCAAAAATGCCCATGTTTTTATTTGGCAAAACCTACTGCAAAGTACGGAAATGAATATATGAACATGAATACTCTGTGAAAAAGGCTAAATTGACTAATGATCTAGCCAAGCACACATGTAAAAAAGAAGGTGATTCCTTCAAGTATATGGTTATTGATAGCGCAGTACAAAAATATAGGGAGACACCTGTATCACTAATGCTTGAATGCAAGGAACTGATTTGGCAGATTTTACTGTACGCTGATGCTTGGCTGGGGCTAAATTAAATGCCATTGATTAATTGTATCTTAAAGATCTAATTATTATTACGTTAAAGCATCTATTTTTATGTTTTAGGTTTGGGTCAATATTGGTGGAGTTTGACAACTTGTTCTTTTCATAATCTTTATTAGTTTTTTTTAGATTTTGAGAAGGCATTATTTTTACAGTTAGGGGGTAGGCAGTTAATGGATTATATTAACTGATTACAATACATGGTTCAGTTATGGTCACATGATTTGAACACTGGTTATTTAAATGTTTTGAGTGTATATTGGTTTTATCTGATGAAGTTCAAACATAAGTTGGATGAAAGTGCTAATCAATACATTTTGTTATTTTAGAGTGTATCTGGGTGGGCGGCCATGGTGGTGCAGTGGTTAGCATTGCCGCCTCACAGCAAGAGGTTCTCCGGTTCGATCCTCGGCTGGGGTGCCTTCTGCGAGTCTGCATGTCCTCCCTGTGGTCACGTGGGTTTCCTCCGGGTGCTCCGGTTTCCTCCCACATCCCAAAGACATGCTGCAGGTGGATTGGACACTCTAAATTGGCCCTAGGTGTGCGTGTGAGTGTGCCTTCTGTGGAAGGCTGGGCGCCGGGCTGGCAACTCGACACCGTAAAACTCCACTGCCATTCAATGTGTGGACAAGGTGATCCGCTGTGGCGACCCCTAACCGGGAAAAAGAAGAAGAAGAAGAGTGTATCTGGGTCCATTCTCAGGCAAAGTGGGTTGTGGTTTCCTAGTTTGTTTTTTGTTTCATGATTAAAAGATATCAGTTTGGACTTATGGATACTGATGGAATCCATACATTTCCTAATTAAAAAATAAATAAAAGTGAAGGACAATCATGGCTACATCACAATAGCTAACAGTCACTAACAATGGATTTGGGACTTGCATGGGGAACACAAGTAACACACACACACAAGGAAAGTGAGAGATATGAAAGAAGATGTGAGGTATGGGAAAGAAGATGGGCAAACAAGAGGGATGTTGGAATAGGAAACTCTGATAGAAAGTCAGAGGGGCATGAACAAGTTTTTAGTGGGAATAGATTCCATTTTTTTCATTTTTTAAAAGAATAGAAGGAAAGGTAAAGATAGCAATAGAGGAGGTGAACATACCCATGGAACAAACTACAGAACACAAGACAAAATTTGGAAAAAGTAGTAAGGACAGGTAAGTTACACAGACAGCACACTGCACAACACAGGCAATGGAAAGTTGGCAAACAGGGTAGGGATGCATAACAGCCATGGTGAAATGCAGAAAAACAAACCTACGTATGCACTATCACATTACCACATGTCTCAAACTGTGTGTCAGTCATACCTGGATGTGTATGCTCAATGGTAAATGTGTGTTGGAGGGTAAAAAATAAGGATCACATTACACATTTGATAAGGAAATGCATATCCAAGTAGTCTGTCAGCAGTGCAAGTGTAAGCCAGTCAGCATCACAGATGAGCAAATGCAGATCTCAGCATGCTATACAACTCCAGCACAGGACAGAACAAACCTCCAGGCATGCATGTAAAAGGCAAACAAACAAGCATGGTGCCAAACAGAAGTACTGCAGAAGAACAACAAAGGCTGCTACATACACAAGAAGGTGTACACAACCAAAACAGATGTGTAATGGAATGCATATATGTTACACACATATGTCATGCTAAGGGCAATACACAGGTGTACACGTGTATGCATGTGTGTCAGTGGCATAAATAGAATGTTCATGAAATCAAGGCCAATACACGTACATGCACCAGTGACATGTAACAATATGTTAAAGCATGTCACAATACAGAATAATGCATATAGCAGGTTATGCACATGGATGTGAAAAAAAACTGCACTGGGTAACTCACAAGTATAATGAGAACAAGGATATTTTGCAAGCTTAGCCAGCAACTTGCATGCACATGTCCTGAATTGTATAATGGGCATACATGTGGCACATGTTCACTATGTAAAATTAATAAATGGCAATGGACAGTAGTTTTAACAAATGTAAACATATCTGCAAAAAATAATACAGAAATATTAAGAGGGGTGGGAGGTGGACAACCTCAGATCACATCAGGGTAACGTTGACACAATGCAAATGCATATGTAAAGCACACAGGGTGCTGTAGAAGCCACACAGCCATACATTTAAATAAATAGAAAATGTACATCAAATGGCCAGATGGATTGCTGATGTCTAAAGAACTAGACATGAATAAAACACTCATACATAGTAATGTGCAATCATGTGACATCAACATGCATAGATAAGCAAGCTTAAAATACAATCACATACACATATACTATAATGCAAATGTCAAATAAAGAAACAGAGGTGTATGTCAACCACCCTGCTCATTTTGGAGCAGAGAGCACTTCTTTGAGCATCAATACAGTATCATAGAATGTTTAGCTGTCAAAGGTAATTTTTTGTGTCAGTATGTATCCAGCTATATGCACACACACACACACACACACACACACACACACACACACACACACACACACACACACACACACACACACACACAATCATAATATATGCAACTATTTATGGAAGGTGTACACCAGTGTCACTATATTATGGATGTGGAAATGCTACATACAACAAACAAGGTGTATTGTCCAGTGAATGAATATGTAGTTGGCAATATTGTGTACAGATTAATGCTGCTGTTTGATGCCACATGGCATCAGTATTGCCAAACCATGACACAATGCCACATCATGACTGTGGGATATCATGACAACTGCCTTCCAAAAACATGTGGAATGACATGTCTGTATGTTGCACATACCTGATATGACAAAACAGAAATCCAAGGCATATCACACTGTTAGAGATGGAGTATGGACAACAAATTTTATCTGTCAGTTGTCCCAGTAACACACATTTTTACAGGCTGCCTGTTATAACACCGTCAACAGGTTAACTGCCACAATGCATGGACAGTTGAATGTGTGTGGGCAGTTTAATGTGCTAACGTTTGCCATGCACACATTGAAGCTAAAGTAAATTTCACATGATAATAACACATAAGCATGACACATAAGTGGTATGCATGCACATGAGTGCATATACAGTCCAATCAAATAAATGTAAATCATCATGTTGGCAGCATAACACAAGTGGAGCACGCAGGCAATACCTATCGACTGAAGAGACCAGGTTAAAATGGATCAGACTCCCAAATGATCTCCCAAGCTTTCATTATAAATGAATCCCACATAGCCCGAGACACATCATCAAAGAAAGTCCCCATCATGTCCCTCATCTGTGTTAGGAACACATCGGTCATGACCTCCTGGATCTCCTCCCAAAAATCATCTCTGTCATGGTTGTGCCAATGTCTCCTCTGAGGAGCAGGCAGAATGTCTTGGGCAGCAGCAGGTGCAGGTGTCTCAGCATTGTTGTCATCATTGTCACCGCCTTCCTCAGAGGAATATGCCAGCTGCCTTGCATGTGCATGTTGTCATCTTTGGATTGGTGAACATTCTCAGGTAGCATGCTCTGTAAAGTTTAATTGCAAAACACAACAGAAAGGAAAAAAAAATGTCATCATGCAGAACAGTCCCATCCTCAGAGGAATATGCCAGCTGCCTTGCATGTGCATGTTGTCATCTTTGGATTGGTGAAAATTCTCAGGTAGCATGCTCTGTAAAGTTTAATTGCAAAACACAACAGAAAGGAAAAAAAAATGTCATCATGCAGAACAGTCCCATGAAAATCATAGCACACCACAATATCATTATGATGACTATGTACACAAGGACTGAGACACATCCATTATGGACAGAGTTACCAATAGTCCTATATGGTGTAGTCCTAAAAAGGACATTGATATTCTTTCCTGAACAATTCCATGTGCTTAGACACACACACAGACACACACACACACACACACACACACACACACACACACACACACATGCACACGCACACACACACACACACACACACACACACACACACGCACACACACACACACACACATCATTAGGTTTATAGAAATATTTGAATGCTCAAAAAAATCATATTTTACTGTCTGCATTCAATGATATATATGAGCAGCCATAACATACCACTGTAAAAATGAGGAAAAAGGTATCAGACAATACTGTGTACAACAGGCAAACCATATATTAAACTTCTGCAACAGGCAGCATGATATCTGGCTGAACACATATCAATATAATAAGTGCAATGCTAAAAACAATGTGATATGTTCAATTAACACAACATTAAATCCAAAAGCCAGCAAGAAGAAAAACAAATCCAAATGAAACAACCACTTTATTCGAGTTGAGCGCTTTCCTCTCCACTAAAGAGACCTCATCAGAACAATGTGCACACAACACCCAGCCTTTTATATACCCTCCCCAATTAAACAATCAGAACTTTAATGCGAATCAATTAAAAGCAGAAAACCCACATTGGTAATAAAAACCCATTCAACACCGTTACAATTAATTACCATGATCAAGTTTCATATACAGACTTAAAATTCCTTGTTAAAAATTACATTAAAACCATCTTAAGACTGTATACATATATATAAACATTAAATTCTACACAGTAACAAATTAGTTCAGTTAGCCAAAAATGTGGTCCATTTTCAAAATACTGGATATACTTATAATTTCATTGCTGCCTAGATACTGAGAGGCATTAAAATACAATTGCCACCTCAGTTCCAGTACATCCAAATGAACATCCAGTATACATCCCTGCTCATCTCTGACCAGTTGTTGAACTACCAAAAATTTAAATTGGTGGCCCTGATGTTCTTGTACATGCCTGTACAGGGCACTGATGAATCTACAATGCCTAATGTCACCAAGGTGCTCACCGATCCAAACTTTGAATTTCCTAGATGGTTTACCTATATAAAATATAGGACAATTTACACACTTAGCCATGTAAATGATGTTACAGCTTTTACAATTGTAGCGCCCATGAATGTTAATAATCCTCCCATTAACTCTGAACTTTTCCTTTGTCTCAAGTATAAAGGAACAATAAACACAAGCATTACACCTGTAATTCCCAATTTTTCTATTATTTTTTCATCCTTTTTCTTTCCTTCCAATATGTTCTTTAGGGATCTGTCCTTTCTAAACACAAACCTAGGGGTCTTCCCAACCCTGTGTGCAATATTACCATCAAACTGCAAAATCTTCCAGTTTGCTTTAATAACCTCAATGATGGTGTTAGCCACCCCATTGTAGGGTATGATCAGGGTTGAACTAGGGTTAACTACATTATCTACCCTTCTATCGGGTCCCAAAAATCCATTGCCTATAATAGGCCTATATATACCTTGCTTGTGTTTGTTCAACACTTCAATCCTAATCTGATTTAAAAGACTCTCAGGTACCCCTTTGTCTGAACATCTGTAAATAAATTCTATTTCCACCAAGAAATCATCATGCAAACTAACCATTCTGGCAGCCGGCACCAGCTGACCTTTGACAACAGACTTCTTTTGATGATGCAGGTACCAGCTACTGTTGCTCTTTAAAGATTAATTGCAAAACACAACAGAAAAGAAAAAAATGTCGTCATGCAGAACGGTCCCATGAAAATCATAGCACAACACAATATCATTATGATGACTATGTACACAATGACTGAGACACATCCATTATGGACAGAGTTGCCAATGGTCCTATATGCTGTAGTCCTAAAAAGGACAACAATATTCTTTCCTGAAAAATTCCATATGCTTAGACACACACACACACACACACACACACACACACACACACACACACACACACACACACACACAGATCATTAGGTTTATAAAAATATTTGAATGCTCAAAAAAAACATATGTTACTGTCTGTATTCAGTGACTTATATGAGCAGCCATAACATACCATTGTAAAAATGAGGAAAAAGGTATCAGACAATACTGTGTACAATAAGCAAAGCATATGACAAACTTCTGCGACATGCAACATGATATCTGGCTGAACACATATCAATATAATAAGTACAATGCTAAAAACAATGTGATATTTTCAATCAACACAACATTAGACATATCAGAATTGAATATATCTGTTAATAACAGTATTATATGTGTATAACTGTATGCATTACCTGCAAAACAATCAGCAATCAGTAACCTTAAAAACAAACAATTGTGAATATGCTTGCTGATAATGAGCTGCCACAACCAATTGGTACCTGCTCAAGTGTCAGTCAACCTAGGCTATAACAGTGTTATTAAAAAAAAATACCAAGGGGTGTAGACACAATCAACACCAATGTTGATCTGCAGAGTATGCTGGTTATGAACTTCTGCTATCAAATGGGTACCTATTGAAGTATCAGTCAGCTTAGGCTATAACACTGTTTTTGAAAACACACTCATGGTGTCTGAGGCAGATACAATACAAATGTTAAATTGAAGGCCATGATACAGTCTGCAAACAGCAGTGCTAACTCTAACACAGCAGACTCTCATTCACTCTGTGAACAAACAAGCTATGCACGAAAGATTAACCATCAGAAGATACAACCAGACATACATGTTCACCAAAGCATGCAGCATAAATAGAGTAGTTATGCTTATATGCAAAACATTCACCTGCCAACCTGTGTGACAGATACACACAACAAAGTATCATTTTAGATTGTAGATGTATTGTTACAGAAATGTGTGCTGACAAAATGGATCAAAAGTACATAATATATCAACACTGTAAGATTTTATAGACAGTTGTAATGACAGCTACCATTTGCTGATTTCACTTACCTTACTGATGCATGATAAGTATTCCTGCATTCTAATCAATAAACATGTTAATTTGAAAATTACAGGCCTGAAAACAGTGGAATATGCATTTCAGTTCATAACATATGTAAAATAATCAACATACCTCTATCCCCCCACTGCTCTTCGAGCCTCTGCATCCGCTCGATATGTTCTGACTGCAGTCCTAATCATCTGAAATAAAAAATAATTTTTTAAAAATGTATTCCTCAAATAACAATTATATACATTTTCAACATACTTTATGTACTTTTTTTTCTAAAGAACATTAGATAAGCACAATACTCAGTTGACATGTTTACGTGCATGCGCTAACATTTTGAACACAGATTAGAGAACATGAGAGTTAAACCTGCACCCTCAAGCTACATCCCAATGCTAATCTTGAAACTCAAAACCTATTTGCCTACCTAACACATCTGAACTGTCAAAGTATGTTATTCAAGCAGTGAAAAAGAGTTAATGTTATGGCACCAAATTGATGGGAGATGGTCTACTAATACTTGGCTTAGGATTGCAAAGTATGAACATGTGCTGCTTATGTAAATAAACTGTTTGAAAAATACATTCATATCAGCACTGTGTTCAGACAAATTGATAGTGGAGAGCATCCATGCCTCAGATAATGTGACAGTGTCATGTAACATCCAGTTTCTTTCAACAGAACCATAACTGTTGGTGTACATTATGGACACTAAAAGGTATGTATGAGGACCATTATTCCTTGTTAAATTGAACATCACTAATTAAATGACTACAGCTTCCCTGGTCTTCATTTCAACTGTTAGTGTGGCTATCACAGTTCTTCAACATTGCAGGTTGATTTTATTCTACCACCCGCTGTTAAATAGTTCATGTTAATGGGATGTTATGCATTACAAATATATCGGTAGGAATTCGACAAATATCCAAGTTATTTGCAACAATGCTCAAAATAGATGTTAATATTAATAAGTGTAATATGCTTAGATAAATCAATACTATGGGTATAATATAACAGTTAGATATGAACACACAGCACACCAAGTGTAAACATACTGGCCTATTTCCTTACAACCTAAGCTAACACTCAGCACATGTTGCTCATAAACAAAGTTACTGCTTTTCAAACAACGTTGGTCAACTGATGTTATCAGGCCACTACAGGTTATGGAATTATTCATTGAAAGTCTAGAATAGTGAATCATCATCATGCACCACATAAACCTTAATATAAACTATTGCAATATTTTTTTTTAAAAAATGCTATGGGTAAAGTTAGCCAATGTAACAGGTTCCCTTATGTGGTTAGGAACTCACAAAACTTCAAAATGTAGACATGCTGGCCAATTGCTTTATAGGCTGAGCTAACATTCAACAAGACTTTCATTGTAGAAAACATGTGCTACAGGTGTTTATTAGAAATCATGTGTTAAATGGAAGAATATGAAAAGTGCTTACAATTTTAACATCTCTCATAGTAAAGACATAACAGCTATCAACACGTAAATAAAAACCTTTGTTTAAACAGTGGTATGAGGATTAACACATACATGAAATAAACATGTCTATGTCCTTGTTTAGGAAGAATGATGAAAGCAAGTTATATACATGTTTGTCTTCCAATTTGTAATAGTCAAGTAAGTGATACAGTGGGACTATAATGGAAAATGATTAAATGTGCAGTCATCCACAACCTAGGTATGACCAACATCTGTGATGCACAAGAACATAGGCAATGTGTACTTATGTAGTTATATGTTGTAAAACATATGCTCATCTACAAAGGACACAGTTATGAACGTTATTTGATTAGTAAATAAAATAACAACGCAGGTATCAAACCCATAGTGAAAAGAGCAGCATTTACAACATCCAGTGAATTATCTCCTCAAGCTAATGAAAACATCTATCTGATACATATGGTTCAAAGAAATATCTGTAAAATCAGTAACAAAACTCAGGTATAGGTAGAATATTGGTACATACTGTACAGATCTACTGGCTGAATCCACACCTCACCAATCTTCCTTTGAAGCTCCGCTGCATCCCTCCAATACAGATCATCATAGAGGTGATGAGCCTGCACGCCATTGAAGTAGATCCACATCCTCTGTCAGTGCTCCCTCATGATCTAGTTCCACATATTGACCATAGCAAAGTCCCTGGGCCTGGCTCTCATCCTCAGCTCCAAGCTGGTGTACACGATCAACATTTGGGCCATCTCCTCATCATTCCAGTTGGACACATCTCAGCTTCCTTGAAGCAGCCATTATGATCCTCAAGCAGAAAATATCTGAAAAATACAAAAACACAGAAACACTGACTGAGGTACCACTCAGTTCATAGTTAGCAATGGTCTGATCAGTAAATGTATCAGAATCAATATGTGAAAGTGGCACTGATGTCATGCTCTAAGATTATTGGAAGATAATAGGAATGTGCCACTCATGGTGCCACTTATTGATACCTATTTGGTGTTTACACTGTATACCTGGGTGTTTTGGTGCCTAATGGCAATTTATGCAGATATGCATGAATGGGATTGCAAAAAACTTGAATTTTAATTAACCTCATTAATTATGTATTGTTCAAATGGTACATAAAGCTGAGTGCACACAAAGTGCACTTTGATTCTGTGAGTCTGAGTGAGGGGTACATTGTTAACTGGTGGAATTTCTGTAGTGATAATTAGTAAATCATTTCAAAATATACATGCTTAAAGTTATATTTACTCAAAATGTTAAGTTTAACAGAAGTTGTTATAAGATCCTGGAGTCATGTTGTCTGGAAATGTATGCATGTATTGTTCTTCTAAACATTGTGGTTCAGCCCCATATGCAGTTGTATTCTTACTGGTAATTCCTTGCACTTGGTGGTCTAACAGAAACCTACAGATTACTACAGTATCCATATCTTGTATGTGATGTTGATATTATGGATATTTCTTGAATCATGTTTCCTAAAAAGTGTTAAAACATATGCTGTTACAGAAATGTTTTCAATGATGTTTCTTTACAAAGGTGTTATCATTGCTGACTCAATATACTATGGATTTGTACTGGATCCAGAGATATTCCAATGCTTTCTGTAAATTGTTCAATTGTTAATCAATGTAGTATTTTAATGTGAAATTCAGACTCTGATGAAATGGTGTTGTTGTCTTTGGACCTCTCTTCAACAAATATGTAGTATCAGGAGTGCTAATCATAGTCACCAACTGTACATATATTACAAGTTATGTTGATTTTACAGATGTTATGTATGAAGGCATTGTTGCGACTTTTTACTTGTCATGTTTGCATTTTATGTATTTAACATTTGTTTACTAGGAAAGTCTGACTTGGAACAAAGCCAATTTTCAGCAGAGGTCCAGGGAGAAATACTCCATATGCATGTTTTCTGAATAGATCAGTGGTGATTCTGTTATCATTGATGTTCTTGGAAATCTGCATATCTAAGAAAGTGGTTGAAGTACAGCTATGGGATGAGTTAAAAGATATGCAGATTTCCAAGGACACTAACAATAACAGAATCACCACTGATCTATTCAGAAAACCAACGAGGGTTAACTTATTAATCCACAGTAAAAGTCTACATCCTACAAAAACCAAGTATAATGTAGTGAAGTCCCAAGGCTATAGATTAGCTTGGATTACCACAGAGATGGAACCATTTTTGAGAAACCTGAACAACTTAGAAAATTATTTTCTAGTGAGAGGCTATGAAAGTCAGATGTTAAAAAAACATCCTGGAACCCATTATAGAAATGAAAAGGACTGAAGTACCTTCACTCAACCTCCCCAGTAGAAAAATGTTAAGTAATTCCACAGAGTAACAAATGCAAAAATAGCTGCATCCTGACATACACTTTGGATTATCACAGTATCAAAAATATTATTGAAGAAAACTGGGACATTGTCACAGGAAACCCTTTTCTGATTAACATCTTAGGTGAAGCTCCATCATTTGTTTATAGGAAGGCCAGGAACATTAGAAGTTTTGTTGAATTTAAACCTAGACCATGTGAGAACAGCACTAAAAGATGTGAAACTAAATGTACATTTTGTATATTTATACAGCAAGGTGATAGTTTTTATTGCCCTTATTTAAAGAAGATCATCAAAACCAGTGCAGGAGGTGACTGTAACACTAAAAAAGTAATTTACAGGGCACAGTACAATGAATGTGATGCATTCTATGTGGGCAAGACTGTAAATAAACTCAAGCGTAGGATTTCATGTCATCTGTCAGAAATCCGCTCTGGGTGTAAAAATAATGTACTAGCCAAACACCTTTCTCTTCATAAAAGACACACAGGTTTTAAGTTCCAGATCCTGGATCGCATAGACATGGGTGATCTTCAAGGAGACATCCCGAATATTCTGGAGAAACATGGACTCATGTGGCAATTAAAGCTGAACTCTTTTAGGAAGCCTGGACTAAACTACTACTGTTCAATTAAAAGTGCACTGGAACTTAGAAAATTGCCACATTGTTTACATGACTAATTGTATTTTATTTTATTCTACAAATTGGTTTTAAATACCATTTTAAATCAGTTGAGATTTAAGTGTATATTTTGTTTCCATCATCATACATACATGTTTTCTTATTTTTATTTTTTTTTCTGGTTCTTTTTTCCACTTTAGTCAAAATGATGTGTAATAACAATACTAACTAATTATACAATTATATACATTTTTAGGGTTCTTGTACACAGACCTGAAGAAGTCTAGAAGGACAAAAGCAATCTTTGTTAACAATAGGTTATGAAAATAGAAATTTATTTTTGCATGCAAAATGTATATGTATATATTTATATATATTTTTTGATTGCCAAATGAACTAAGGTTGATATATTTCCAGCCATGTAGTATATTGTCTTGGATAAAATCACAGACTTAATAATCTATTTAATAATTTGGTTACATAAGAGGTACCATGTCATTATATAATTTTATTTAAAGTACATAAGGGTTATATATTATTATGTCAGCTACTAAGTAGGGCAGGACCAGCTCGAATGTCACACTGATGGGGAACGGATGTGAATTTAACATGTGTACCAATAACACTTTGTTTTACAGCACAATAAACCACTCCCATGCATGATAAAAAGTATATATATATTTAGAAAGCTTGTGAGGAAAGTATTACTCTATTTTTGTTTTACTTGGATTGCTTGTCTGTGTATTTAATAAAGGATTTTCGACTGGAAACAGACTGCCTGTCTTGCTTGGATTACTTTTGAATACTTAGTAATGCTGCACAATTATATATTTTCTATTATTACTTTTTGTTTTGTTTTGACTTAAGATGAGTTTACATTCGCTACTTCTACTACTATTGTCTAGTCTGATTAATATACAGTGATTAACTAGAAATATATGGACTGAAAATATTCCACACAGAGAAGTTTCTTACATTGTTTTGTTTTTGGACCCACTACACTTTAGTGGGTTGTTTTGAGACTTTGGGGATACCACGGAGATTATTTGTTTTTTGTTGATACATCTGACTTACAGACAGAGCAGAGCAAACAATTGTAATGGTTATTGTATTAATATTCACAGGTCCACCTACTTCAGACCTACACCAGGGAGCAGCAGATGAGTGTTTCTATACTGTTGCTGTGCACACTACCTTGTTACTGCCTCCACTGCATTTAATGGCACTGCTGTTTACTGTTATATTGTTTTTCCCTAACATTGAACATTATAGGTACATTTACTGGAGGGATAAGCCACTGTTACACTAACATTGTGAGAGCTTAAACAATGTGTAGCACATGTGATGCCTGATATTTTTGTTAATATTTGTCAGTACAGGCCCTTCCGATATACAGTTTCAACTCGCATCACATAAGTATTTGCAGCCTATATTACTGTAGTGTATATGGGAAGCTGTCAGTAATCATTTTGCTAAATACATGACTGTGCTGTCTTTCAATTTACTTTCCCACTGCAGGATATGTAGCACAAACCACATGTACACAGCAGGAGTTCTCAAGTGCATATATGAGTGGTATGTGTATGTCACACATTCTGTATGTTTTAAGTGTGTTCACCTGGTTAATGATGTAAATTATGTGATCTATATTTTTTCCCTACACTAATTGAAGGTGCATAAACAGGAAAGAGGAAGAGAGAGAGACAGACATTAGTTGAAGTTAACCCCAGTGGAACAACAACATCCTCACATGAGTGTTTGCCAGGTGTGTTTTTATTTATTTTTCTGCTTCACATATGTCATGTATATTGACCATGTAAATAGATTATATAGTTATGGTATGTACATTTCAAGAAACATACATACAGTAGCCTGCAAGTGAAGTCATTAATATTTGTAACATTGCAATGAAATATATATGCCAGATGTCGTTGATATCCATCATGTGTTGTAGGCACATTGTCTTGATCTGTGTCTTTGTATCTTGTAGCATATCAACTGTCTTTATCATCCAGCAGCCCATCTAGTGGTCATGATGTTGTTCATGGTGTATCTCAGTGTGGTAGTATGGATTCTGGTACAGAGAACCTTGAGTTGTGTGAAGAGTCCATCCATGAGGTTGACACTGATGTTGCACCTGATGTATTCTCAATGTGGAGGTCCACGTGTTGAAGCATTTGGAGGATGATGACACAGTGGATGTTATGCACGGCCGGCCTTAGGCATAGGCGAACTAGGCGACCGCCTAGGGCGCCTTACAACTGGCCTTGTAAAGGGCGGAATTTTATGAATTTATTTATTTATTTTAATTTTAACAAATGTACTTTTGGTATTTGCAATCTTCTCGGCACCCTTCACTCAGAGACAGGGCACCGAGAAGATCGCAAAATAAAACCATAGGGCGAAGGGAAGGGGGAAGCGCCCTCCCACTTTGCATCAGGTTACCTTCAACAAGTTTAAAAAAATAAATAAATAAATTGCCGCCCATCACGCTCATGCGTCAGTGAAGAGAGGGGTTAAGGTCATCATGCGTGCGCGTGTGGCTGTTCAGATTCAAAACAAGGTAAGTGGAAGTGCGAGTGAGTCTGTGTGTAAGTTAAGTCATTTGTTTCTGTATGCGAGAGAAAGTGTGTGCGGGTATGTGTTTGTATGTAAACTAAATTAGTCGTTCTGTGTGTGTGTGTGTGCGCATGCATACGGCAGATATCAATATATTTAACTTTAACTTCCTTGCTTTAATAGTTTATGTCACTTGGGGATAACAAGACCTCTATAATAATTTCTTATAGTTTTGTTATATGGACATTTTTGAAAAATTCTATAACATAAGGTAATACACGCCCCGTACTGTTTTCAGACTCCCATAGTTCATGCAACCTCAATATGGAGTAAGTCAGAAAAGGTTGCTATTGAATGAATGGCAAGATTGTAAAGAAGGCAATTTAAGGTTTAATGTCTGCTCCATGGAATATAGAAAGAGCCATAAATATATTATAATCGGTCATTAAATTATGCACGGACACAAATAAATAGCAAGGTAGTATCTGTCATTGCAGCACTTGCTGCAACTATATAGTAAATTACACAGCCCTTGTTGATATGGTATCCATATGCCAATATGTGGCAGAAAATAACACATGCTTAATGCCAACTGAAGGTATGCTGCAAGGAGGTATGTGCAGGTCAGAAAATGAACATAGCATACTCAATGGACTCACATTAAAAGGCCACAGAAAGCAGTTCAATCATTGTAAGTTAGGAATTGGAAACAGAACAAAAAGGACATGGTAATGATGAATGCCATTTACATCTTAACATGTTAAACAGCTATTTATTTCACCTGAATGACAGTCATACTCAGTTTTTGTGGGTAGAGGGGTATAGCATACTGAAAGAATAAAATGAAAATGAAACTGAATTTAAATATTAAGGTGTGTTATCCTTATTCAGAAGTAAATAAAGAACTGGTCTACAAAGATACTGAGATGGTTGTCAATTAAATGCATTCTTCACTCTGCGTGTGGGCTGCCTCAGTCATCTGAAAGTTATTATAGATAGATATATGTACTTGTATCATATTTGCCTGCAATTCTATATCTAAACCATACTATACCATAGTATCACACTGTAAAGGAGGTATCTTGTGATATTTGAGGCTATCATAGCTGAAGAAGGCCTTGTGACTTTTCTTGCAAAGGGAAGCTATTTTTACCTCAAATTTAGCTTTGGAAGACTTGAATATCCTCCTAAGTTGCTTGATAAAATTGATGACAGAGTTTTTACCTTGCACATTGCACATCGTAATTTTTTACTAATGTATCTAATATTATCACAGCAGCCAAGTCAGACTGAACTCCAGACCAAAAAAAAATTATTAAAATATGATTAAGTGCTTTCCTCCTATTGTAAACATGGACTTCTTCCTAATTTTTGTCATGATATTCTTTCTTTCTTATTGATGCTAGGATTTCATCAGGTTGGTTAGCATTTTTTGTGTGTGTTGTGCTTTTTCCACATAGGTACAGCTGACTCAGTGTAGCTATTAATATGATTTTACAGGTTTTCCATGAGCAATTCCATATAGTCAGTGGCATTCTCAAGGATTGGGGGAGGGGCTTGAAAATTTGCCAGGGTTTCATTTAATGCTAAAAAGTTTGCCTTAGAATAGTTCCTAAAAGTATCAGGGTCTGGCACATTCTTGGATTTTATTTTTATTTCAAAGGAGACAGCTTTATGGTCTCACTTGAGGATTTTAAACTGGTGTGGGGTGAGCAGGTATGTATGTATATGTATATATATGTGTGTATGTATGTATATATATATGTGTATGTATGTATATGTATATATATATGTGTGTGTATGTATGTATATGTATATATGTATGTATATATATATATATATATATATATATATATATATATATATATATATATATATATATATATGTGTGTGTGTATGTATATATATGTGTGTTATGTATGTAAGAATCTTTTTTTTTTTCCTGTTGGAGGTACATAGTTCAAGTGCATTTCTACTGGCATATAGCTTTACATGTGTTGAAAGTGTGGTTTTAATGTAGTAGGTATGCCACAAGTAGGTGTGGAATATCATTAATTACCAAGGAGAGATCTGGTGTGTTTAACATTCTTCTGGAGTAATGTTGACTTTTTTAAATCCCCTTTTACATTTATTTCTGATTCTTTTATTATTGTGCAGAATTCTGTGTGTTTTGTCTGTCTCACTGTTATGGTTTTGTATTACTTGCATCCCCCTTCAAGTTATTGTAGATTAGACTTTGGTTCTCACTGTAGTAACATAACATCATGGCATGGTTGTTAAGGTTTCTGCTACACATCTCCAAGGTCTGTGGTTAATAGTTTCTGATCTCTATTCCCGTCTCTGTGCAGATTTCCATGTAGATAGAGAATAATTTTGGACTGTTGTCAGCTTTATCTAAGGGACGGTTGGGTGTGTGTGTGTGTGTGTGTGTGTGTGTGTGTGTGTGTGTGTGTGTGTGTATGTAGGCAGTAATATTGGTGGACTGTAATGACAGAAGTCTTGAGTGGCCTTTTATTTTTGACATATTTTGAAATGGGTAGTTATTGGTTCATACATTTTGTTTCATTGCTTATTAAACAAATGTTTAAAAGCACAAATTTAAAACATACTCTAACAAGCGGTACTGTATTATACAAGGAATATAATTCAGTACAATCAGGAAAGTGAATCCAAGAATAAGTACGTGTATGCATGGCCCTAAAAATGTGTGCAAGGAGTCTGTTTTGAAAACAGCCCAAAGGTAAACTCAGTTCTCCACTAGCCAGATGCATTACTATAAATGTGGATTTTCATGCCATTTCAATGAATGTGAGTTTCAAGGGCAGAGAAGTTTACTGCTCATGCTATAAGTCTCTCTTCATTGTGAGACTGTATTGTTTATTTAGCAAATGGCTGTCTGTGCTGTTTTATTTCAATATCTGTAATCACTGTAGAAGCGAATAAGAGAACAGTATGCATGGTAACTGGTGAGAAACAACCAAATAATGGAACATTGGAGTGGCTGAGGAGGGGGCTGCTTCTCGGGGGAGGGGGTTGCTGCTGGAGTGGCTGCTCTGGGGGGGGTAGTCTGTTGCGTTGCTAGGGTCCTATTTGACAATGATCTGGCTCTGGTATTTAAAGTAGAAAATATGTATGCAAAGGTAGTTGCAGTTTAACTACATTACAAGGTATCTTTTTTTTTCCCCTATGCATGGAAATAATTTAAGGAAATGACTGGGGCGGCTTTCTTGGGGAATGACTCTGTGGGTGTGGCTCAAATAGGGGTGTTTCATGAGTGTGGTGTGGGTGTGGCTTAAGGGGCGCCAGAACACTACTTCGCCTAGGGCGCCATTTCAGCTAAGGCCGGCCCTGATGTTATGGTGAGCCCATTGATCAACACACCACAAATGGGAGCACTGCTTCTAGCAGAGCCACACAACAACCAGATCCAAGGCATCATGGTAGATGTAGGTGAGCAGATGTTGTGCATGGTCAGAGGATGTCAGACTCCATCTGTATGCAAATTAATGGTCATAGCAATGGCATCTGTCAGATGCCTATGAGCTCATCTGTGCCACAGGTCATCTGGCACACCAGCTACGTGTCATGCATGAAAGACAAGAGTGTAGACACAATGAGATTATGGCTGCATTGGCCACTCAGAATGAGAGTCTGCTAGCTGTGGCATGGTCAGTGGAAACCCTGGCCTCTACAGTACTGCAGCAGTGCTGTACTACAAGCAGTATTTTGCATTCCATGACTATGCACAGCAGATTTCAACCTGTGACATGCAGGCCACCTGTTTGCAGAACCACCATTGGCCATCAAGAATACCTGTCTGTGGTTCAACCTGCACAGATGTCAGCTCTGGCCTATCTGCTGAGGTCCCATGAGTCGTAAGGCCTTCAACTCACAGCCATGTTCCTTCATCTTAACATGGTGTTGTACCCCACCCATCTCCACTGTAGAGCAACCAGGCAGGATGTGTCTGTACATGGTCATGGCAGAGTGGAACATGGTATGCGCGATCAGCAAGGTCAACCAAGACTGCATTAGAGTGTGTCCAACAGTGTAGTACACATAGTTGGCTCATATTATTTCAATACCACTGTATTGTGATTTGTGTTTTCTGAAATACAAATGTCTGTATTATGTTGTGCGTGATTTCTCTTTGTTCATGTTATAATATTGTACAGATATGTAAGTGCGGCAGTGATGACTGTCCCTTATTGTTTACCATACAGTGATACAACAAATTGAATGCGTATGCATACCTGTGTCAGCTGTACCCTGATTATTTTTTACACATTTGCATATGTCCGTGTTGGAATATGCTATGATTATCTTATGTGTCATACTCAGTGTGTACATCTAGTTGGTACTTACCATTAGATACAATTGGTGTTGCTGTAGTGGGGCAATAACTGGACATCAATCTTAAATATGTGTACTCATGTACATGTGGCTTGTCATAACTCAAATGTTTGGGTCACATGCTGCCGTGTAGGCTGGGCCTGCACTTGTGGTCACACCCTACATTGCCTATGCCTGAGACTTCTATCCCCTATACCATCCTGCTCCTCCTTCAGTAACTGTTGGGTGTCCTCTTAAGACATTTGTGGTCTTTGGCATAGTTCATGCACACCTGCAGCTGGGAGCCCATCATGCGCTTGGATTAGCATGTCGTGCAGCATGGCAACCCTGATATCATCTGTGCAACCTTCTCAGGTTTGTATTGCAGTGCACCCCTGGATGTGTCCAGGCATTTGAACCTAGCTTTCAATACACCAAACATATGGTCTATGGTGTTTTATGTTGTTGTGTATGCTCTGTTGTAGGCCACCTGTGCAGGGTTGGATAGTTCTCAGTATGAAGTCATTAGCAACGGCTCAAGTGGATAATCACAGTCACCATTTGTGGGGAATAAAAACGCTTTTGGTCAGAATGGATATTGCTGAGAGGGGGTTCCTTAGATTGCATCCCAGCTATGTTCCTGTACTTACCTAGTAGCAATCCCTCAGGTATTTCACCTTGCTGGAATGCAGCCCTGAGTCCACTTTCCCTCCAAATGGCAGCATCATGGACACGTCCAGGGTGTGTTGCCATGATGTTTGTTATGCTGCTATCTGCTGTACACACAACTTGGCAGTTACTGGATGGCCATCCCTTTCTGTTTATGTATAGATATGCTTCTGGATGTACTGGCATTTTGACAGATATGTATCTGCAATCTTTTGCACTGAGTACAAGGGGAAGGTTGCTATGCTGTAAAACTGGTGCATTACATTTCTCAGATCCATGGGGGTGAATGGGAAGTGTATGTCATCATCCACTTTGCTCTACATTGCTTCCAGTAAGTTTGCCAAGATACAACTGGTAGCCATCTGTGATACTTCCACATTATCCCCCATGTGTCTCTGGAATTTCCCAGAGGCTAGTACACCCAGACTGAGGCACACTTTGGTTTCAAGGAGGATGGGGGTTCCTTGCAAGGTCAGCACAGACAGGGGTGGGGCACACATTTTACAGGCAGCATACACCATTTATCTGTCTAGAGAGTATCTACCGATTATCCTCTGGTCTGACAACTAGTTTAGTTGCAGCCTTGCTCTGACTGTAGCTGATTGCCTACTAAGATGCACAGTCACATTGGCACATCCTCATCTATGGCTTGCATCACTGCAACCTGTTGAAGTCTATTCACATCAGGCACATATTTCACCATAATCCATAGTATGCACTTGAAATCCTTGGGCTCCATAATGTATGCACCAAGGATTTCAAAAATGGATTCAGCATGGCTCTTTGTCATATTTCTGTTGTGTTGTATGAGCATGATGTAGTTGATGTTTAAGGGCATAACATCATTTTCTGTACAAAATGTGCTTATGTGCTTTGGGAAAAATGGGAAGTTCTCCCACAGCTTGGGGATAAGGACGGAGAAGCTGTGGTCTTTATATAAAAGCTTATTACGAGGACCTTGTAGGGATGGAGTATTAATGACAGTGAAATTAAGACCGAAGTGACACTGTTTAGAAAACATCTCCTCACTAGAAATGGAAATGTAGCTAATCTGGAACATGAAAGGCAACAGAGACACCCCTTTCAAAAAATGTTTACTATCAATGAACTTAAAAAAAGGAAGGTTCTTCTAAAAAAAAAAAAAAAAAAAAAACTTTGAGGGCTGATAAGAAAGTCACAGCCCAAATCTTGAAAACATGATTGCAGTCTTTTTCAGTAGGTCTGTCTCTATGTTGCTTCTCTTTCTCTCTCCCTCTTTGGCTTCCATTCTCACTCACTATTTTATTTTACTCTTGTAAGAGAAGCAAAATCCAGCCTCTACTTGGTGTCTCCTTCCAGTTCCTTCTACTGTCTCACATCCAGAGCAGCTGTTTAAAATACAAAATCCCCCTCACAAAGGGCAAACAAAGACTACAGGAGGATTTTATTAGTTATCTTTTATAATGTTGTATACAGGCTTAATTGTTTCATCAATTAAATCTGCTCTGATTAATACAGCAGGTTGCTGTCTGCTCTTTAAGAAATATATTCAACTGAGTTAAAGAGACATTCCAACTTAAAGCAAAAGTATTCCGTTATACCACATTTACTATAAAAGTTCCATACACCAAAAGTGTGTATGCATGTATCATATCTATATTTATCTGTATATCTATATCTATCTGTCTCTGTCTCTCTCTTTATATATATATATATATATATATATATATATATATACATATATATATATATATATATATATATATATATATATATATATATTTTTTTTTTTAACCATTTACATCAATATTAACATACTTTTGGGTCACTTATACTTCATCTTGGTGAATCTTGCCCACTGGCAAAGGATAAGCAACCCAAAGGTAGGTAAATACTAATGTAAATAGGACATATAAGCTTTCATTCAGCTACAGAAAGCAACTAGCTTGAGAAGTTTAAATAATAGGATCGCATGAAGAGCTCTGCTCTTTGTGAGATAGGATGTATTAGCTTTCATTAGGATGTCACCATAATATTTATATTAGGGAGCAAAAATGATAACAATGGCATTCTGTAGGTGGTTGCCTGTAGTGATTTTGAGCTTTTTAGATGCTGATGCTTTAATGAAAATTATATAGCATTACCTTTTGGTTATAGCAATTTTGATACCGAGAAGTGTAACTTGTTCCTTTTGGTTCTGTTTCTCTAACGTGTTTGTAAAATGTAAGGCTTCCTTCAAGTAAAATCTTTATTTATTTAAGGAATTCTAGTTTTCTTAGTTTATTTTGTTATTATATTCTGGCTAGAGGTTTGGGGGGAATGGAACATGTATCTGTTATGTCTCAAAAAGTATGTCCTTATTTTAATTATACTTCAAGATTACCTGCATAGATTTTAGACAAGTGGATATATTTTGTGGGTAGCTTCCTCTAGTTATTTGATTTCTGATGTTGAGAAATTTGATATATAAAAAGCATTTGGTTTGTACATTGTAACAGTGTAGCTGTGGGCAGTCTGTGGATAAATAATTCATGAAGGTTGAGAATATTAGGGTTGATAGCATGGAACCTTGCATTGCACCTTGTATAAGGCAGAGGAGCCAGACATGGAAGGTCTTTTTTTTAATAATTAGAAAGTTTCTGAACCAGGCAGATGCATTTTCATTTAGTCCTGCATCTTTTTACAGCTCTAGGTAAGATAAAAGAAAGTTAATGGGTCCCTCCCAACTACATCTGTCCTTTACCTTTTTTCTATCTCCCCATTACTTACAATTTTTTTCTTCTCAGAAAGACTTGTGGTAACTTTTTAATGTATAGCAGGATATTTTGATGATATGTAAAATAAAAATAAATGTTTTGATAAAGTCTATAGTACCAATCATTAAAGACTCCTTACAGATGTTCTCTGCATAAAATTATAGAAAAATAAAATGTACAAGGCAATTTGGCCATACAGCCATTTATACCTTGCCAACACCCACACTTAGACCTTACCTCTTTTTTCAAGGAAAAATAGAGCACACCTCAGCTTAATTTATGAATATTCATGCAATTGTCTAATTCTTCTTAAGAGAAGATAGTGTGTCACATAGCTTATTGCAGCGAGGAAGGTTGTTCCAGTGAATGGGTAGTTGTTTGGGACAAATCTGGCTCTCCACTCTGCTTTGCTTATGTGATGAATCAGGTTCAGATCTCTGGTTATAGCATTCGCAGGGCTGTTTGATTTGTGAAGTAATAAGCGGTCTTGAAATTCCCAATCTCTAGCAGCCTTGTAAGTTTGTCAAACCCTGTACTTTTACCACAGAAAGCAGCACACTTAAAACACTACACCAACTAATCAGCAAGGTGTTACATATGTGAAGTTTTACTTAATAGTTCTAAACTCTAGCCATAGAATTAGTTTTTGCCTTAATTGCCTTGCGCCACTGAATAATCTTAAACTTCTGCCAGTAGTTCTGATGCTGATATTTCCTTTTCCCTTATCTTGAGTGTTTTGTGGAACATTTAAACAATCTACTGGACTACATGCTGCGAGTCTCCACCCTCCCGTGTTAAAGCCTTATGACCTTACATGTGATTCTTTGCTAAATACAAAATCAGTGGTCAGTTATAGCTATCTTGCAATTTCTGCTCTGCCAAATGGAGATGCAGACTGTTACATGACTTGTACAATGAATGCTCTAACCATAAAGGCTTTTCAGATACAAATCAACTGTGTACCTTACTGTAAAACTTTCCAGGGAAACACCATTTAGTAAATGTTTTATTAAGGTATAAGTGAATGAGGCCACAGTTAAAATAATGTTATTGAACTCTTTGCTGTTGATATTCCTTGTGATTTATTTTATGAAAATCTATTTTCTCATTTCCCACACAGAAATGCACAGTCGCACAGAGACATGCAAGCTCATATGCTCATTTACAAACATACGTGCACTCTCCCTCCACTCTACCAGATTTCACTTACAGACAAAATAGCCCCCCCCCCCACACACACACACACGTGTACAACACACATGCACACACATACACACTCACACACACACACACACACACACACACACACACACACACACACACACACACACACACACATACTATTGCATATGCTTGGTTGCATTAGTATGCTTTGGACCCTATTTGTGATCCTGGGACAGATTAGAAGATTGATGGTATTTCTTTACTGACTTACACCATCTCCCCTCTTCCCCCAAATCTATTTTTTTCCATATTCCCATTGTTCTCCATCATTGCAATTTGCTGATGTATGGAGGCAAGACATATTTAATCAACATGCCTTTTAGCCCAACCAGATCTGACAAGCTGTTTAAAGAAATAGGTTCTAATCAAAATTTTTTAACATGGGGCAAGTCACCATACTTCCTCCTAAAAAGGCTTTATCCCTGTATCACCAACCTCTAGCTAATATAGAAAATACCAATTTCAAAAAAAAAAAATACTTAAGGGTATGCCATAAAAGTTGCATAGCAGCAACCATTCAATGAGACAAACTCATCAGATTGTGCATCACAGGATTTATCAAAACAATTACCACTGCAGGAGTCCTGCACTATATTCATGCATACTGTACTGGTGAGGGTAGAAGCCCGCTCAGTCTGCTTATTTCTTTAAGAATTTTTCCCATAGTATATAATAAAATGTTCAGTATTATCACTACTGCAGTGGACTTTGTTATATAGATTATACGCTGATAAGGATATAACAGCCATAAAACCTCCAAAGCATCAAGGACACCTTCCACATACCCAAACCATTAGTTAGATCATGCTGAGCTGAAGAAAAAGAGAAGTTTTGGTGACAAACCATTTAGAGCTTTCCTGTTGCTGAAGAACACTCATCTTGTGGGCATTTGAGGATCAAAGGTTGGCTACACTTTCCAATGATGGACACAAACATTCCATTTGGAGGAAAAAAAAATGTACATTTTACTTTTATAACATAAATTGAATTTTTTATGTGATACTATATTTTTTTCCAAGAAAAAAATGTTTTATTTGACTGTCACATGACTTATAACAAAATTTAAACATGAGCATTACTTTTTTACTTTTGTGGGAAAAATTAGTTTAAATTAATTTAAAGCTACTTTTTGTTTGGTGAATTTTGTATTACTTTACCTTTGAGTGCTGGGTAAGTGTTTAAAGTGCCTTTATACTGTGATTTTTAGTGGAAAAGTGACTTTTCACTATTTAACTGTTTTACAAACAATTGCTAACAGGGTTTTTATGGAATCCAGCAACTTTGTTGGCTTTTCCATGCAGTAAAATATCAGTTCTTTGATTCTTCCTTCTACCAACCACAAAAAGAAAATTATTAATCAGCCTTTGCCACAACAACAGGTTGTTAAAGGACTTCAGCTACAGATGGGTGACTTCACTATGGCCATTTCAAGCTCCTCAGACTGTTCATCATTTTCATTGACCAGCAACAATGGACTGGGGGGGGGGTTGGCATGTCCAGTGTGGCTGTTGTAGTGTTTATGGTGGGTGAGGAAAGACCACTTTTGTCTGTCCTAGGAGAAGAAGAAGGGAATTCCTCTCTGACTATCCAGGATGGGTTATCTGTCCCCAGAGAGATTTTACCTGGCAAAAGTAATTCTGTCTCTTTAGTGATTCATGTCAAAAAGAAGCAAAAACCTTGGCATATGGCTTCCCCTGTCTCAGTTACTCTGGACAATAGGTACTTATTAGGCAAGGCTCAAACTTTAGCTCAGACTCCTGATCCTTCCTTTTCATCTGTTTTTGGTAAGAAAAAAAGATATGAAGGAACAAGTTCTGTGTTTTTTCCTTGGGTTTCTGATACAGACTCTGAGGAAAGTGCTGCAGCATCTGCCAGACTATTTGAAGGATTCTCTTTTTCTGAAATTATTTATAAATTGAATCAGTTGTTTTAGTGAGAACTTAGTGATATTCTACTGTCTCTGTAGAATTATCATTATTTACTGCAAATGCATTTTCGTGAAACTACACCAATTCCTCTTGCCCTTTTAGCATTAGGGGATGTTTTTGTGACAGCCTGTCTTGCTTGACAGCCACGCTGCTGCTCCCAGGAAAGTAGATAGTCTGTATAAGGTTCCTCAACGTTATAAGTTTTTATATACTCATCCCAGATCAAACCTAGCAGTAATTGTTTTAGCGAACTCAGCTGTTGCTAAACATTAGATTAATACTAATCCCTCCCCTTCAGACAAAGATGGAAATATTTTGATAGATATGGGAAAAAAAGCACATTCTTGTATGACACTTATTTTTATAGTTCTCAGCTATTAGGCTCATTTATTAACGTTTATGCTTGCGTCTTTTGAGACTATGAGGAGTATTATGATGTACGGTGAAAACACCTTTGTGTGATCTAATTTCTTCTGTGTCTTACATGGCTACCACTGTCTGAAATGTGCTTATGATATAGCAGATGTTAGTACCATGGATGCTGCAACTGGAACTGTGATGAAAAGGTTTGCTTGATTACATACTCAGAACCTTCTTGAGGATGTGAAAACTGATATTTGGAGTTCTAAAGAATTAGTTTTTGGACCATCTGTTACAGAGGTCCTTAAAATGTGATGAGAGAGGTAAGCTAATCCAAGGAATCTCTCAGACAATTAAAAATCAATGGCAAGGAGGTTCCAAAAAGAAAAGTAGAATTTCCCGGAACAAATAAAAGTCTAGCATGTGAGAATGACAGCCTGCAGGACTACCTTCTCCTTTCCTACCCTGGTGATTGTTTAATTCTTCCAGAAAGTCTGAACCTCCATTTCTCATTTCTTGCAACAGATAGTTTCAGACAGTTTGGCTCTGAAAGTAATCCACCAAGGTTACAGGTAGTTTTGTGAGTCTACCTTTCTTTTTCAAGGGATTTCCTCTCTGCCATCAGACCAAACTCCTCTTTTCCTTCCTGCCACACACTACCTGCTATCGCAAGATGACATCCTGCTCTGTTCAGCAAGGAGAAAAGTTTTATTCAAGAATGTTTATAGTGCCAAAGGAAGAATGTTCTTGGAGACCAGCTCTGAGTCTTTCCATTATAAACCTGTTTATGATAGTGTTCAAGTTCAAAATTGTAATCCTTTAGAACTTATTTTATCTTTTTCCTCATTTGAGTTTCCTGGTGATATTTTATTTATCTTATCATTATCATCACATTCTAATGGATACAGATTCAGATGTTCCTTAAGGTTTTCTGTGTCTGGATCATGTTAACAGTTCTCCACATTACCCTTTGGGCTTTTCACTGCTCTGAGGGTTTTCATAGAGCTCTATCTTCTGTGGTAGCATACTGCAGATTGCAAGGCATTCATATTTTCCTTATTTAGACAATATGTCTATATTTGCAGAGTCTTTTCCAAAGTGTCAGGGATCTCTCACTTGGGTGAGGGTTTTCCTACACAGACTGGAGTTCCAAAAACATAAAAAAAAGTCTTGCATGACTTCTCCCCAGGAGACTGATTCACTGTGATATGTTCTATATTCCCCAGTTTAAATAGATTTTCTTCAATAGGAAACAGTAAAACTGTATCTAGACATTTTCCTGAGTTTTTCAACTCATACTACTGTCTCAGCCAGGAATTTCTCAAGATTCTAGGTCTCACAACATCTGTGGTTCTCATGAAGGCTCTACTGGAGAAAGATTCAGTGGAAACTAAAATCTGGATGATCCCAACACCAACATCCCCTAACATTCCTGATTACAGTTTTGGGCTTTGTGAAAAGGGAGATTGTTTTGTTGGAGAGACCAATTTTATCAGAATCCAGGTCTCCTTAACAACATATACCTCAGACATTGCTTTGGGAGCAGTGTCTTTGAGGATAAAAGTGCAGGAACTTTGGAACAGAAAAGACAGACCAAAACACATAAAACCTAAAAGAGATGTTTGTGTTCATAAATGCTTTCAACTCTTTCAGTCATCTATGTTCCCCAGAATCATTGCAAATGTTTACAGACAACACCACAGTGAGAGAAAAATAAACAAACAGAGAGAACTAGACCCTACCATCTGTGCAGACTAGCCATGGTACCCTGGGTTATAGCTATTAAGTACAGTCTCACTCTACAGGCATCTTAATACTGTCAGAGCAAAACTGTGTGGCAGTCAAGCTGAGCAGGAACAGGACAGACCTTCATAAATGTAAATTTAATCAAGTAGTCTTCCAGGAATTGAACTAGCTGTGAGGAACACCTGAAATAGATCTTTTCACCTCTACTCACAGCTATCATTTAGCAAAATTCTGTTAAAGGACTCCATGTAAGAAGGCCTGTAAGACAGCTGCTTTTTCTTTTCCTTAGAGAGGAATGTTCTGGCATGCTTTTCTATACTTTCCCATAATATTAAGGGTCAGTCAAAGATTCAGAAGGATTACCCAAAGATCATTGTGGTGATTCCTTTTTGGCCAGGCAAACAATTGTTCACCATATTTTGGAAATGGCAAAGGGCAATTACCATATGGTTTCCAACAGACTGTACCTACTCTTATGGAACAAGGGGTATTTGAGCCATCCTAACCTCAGACAATTGCAACTAAATGGCTGGATGATAGAATCATAATGCATTTTAGACATCTATTTTCTTGGTATATGCAGCAGGTATTTAAGGAAGCAAGAACGTTTGCTACTAGAAAATCATATATTAACAAATGGAAAAGATTTTCTAGTTGGTGTCAAGACAGGAATCAGCACCCTTTAAAGCCTAGTGTTTCTCTGGTTCTACATTATTTGTCTTGTCTGCACATGGATCTCCCTCTTTCAATTTAATCTCATGTGAAAATGTTTTTGAAAGGGGTGTTGCATACCAAAATCTCCTAGAAAATAGGTGGTTCTTCCTTGGAACCATAATTTTGTTTTAGAAAAACTAGCTCTTGTTCCATTGGAACAAGCTCATTATGTTGACTTTAGATTCTCAACATGGAAAACAGAATTACTAATTCCACATACTTCTGCAAGAAGAGTGTCTCAGTTGCTAGCGCTTATACTGTATCAACTTCATCTCATTTTTCACAGAGATACGAATACTTCAATAATGCCTGCACCAATCTATCCATCCTACTGTCTTCTTTCCAGAATCTGAAAATGAGGGAGAAAGGATACTCCATTCTTTAGATGTTTATAGACAACTTGAGTGCTATCTGCACAAAACAAAACATTTTAGGGACTCTAATCAGTTGTTAATTTCTTGTGAATGTTAGAAAAAATGACAATATGTGTCAAAACAAAGTATTTACAAATAGTTGAGTCATGCTGTTATTTTTTGTTATACTCACCACAGCAAGGCAATTCCAGGCAGGGTCATGGCTCATTCTACCAGGGCATTTGCTTCATCTGTTGCTTTTTAAAAAGGGTTAGATTATAGAAGTATTCTGGATGCAACAACTTGGTCCTTTGTGCATTCCTTTACAAAGCATTATTAACTAGATTCCTTCTCCAGGTCTAGGAAAGGTTTTGAAAGACCATTCTCAAAGTGATCCTAGAACTTCATCTTCCTTTTCTTGTTCTGTCTACCTGCATAGCTTAGGCCACTGCAGCAGTAATCATAATGATGAACATGGAACAACTGTGAAAGTAAACGTACTACTTACCATAGTAGTAGATGTTTAACTGATCACTGCTGCAGTATCTGCTCTCTCCCTTCATCCCCTTTATTTTTTGGTTTCCTATCAGCAGACCGAAGACGCATGTTTTCGAATGCAGCTTGGTCGAATTGACAAAACCGAAACTGCAAAATATCGAAGTGGCATGTAAGCGAATTCTTTCCATAGGAAAGAATTCGCTTGGCCGCTTCTGTACTTTGCAGTTTTTGGCACTGTAGTGCGGTCTCGGAGTTGGTATATTTAAGTAGGGGGGTGTGGGGGGTTTCTTCCCGCACTTAATCTCATATTTTAATGTGCTTTCTTTTTTTTTTTTGTTGGAACAGCGATTTTTTCCCTTGGAAAAAAAATTGCTGTTTTGACAGTTCGGTTTTGTAAGCTTTCGCTTATATGGGGTTAATTAATCCAAGTGCAGGCAAAAGTACACAATGCAAATCCAATAAAACCACGAAAGGTGCACTGAAAGTGACCCAATAAAGCCACGGATGAAGGCAACCAGTAAATGTAATGTTTTATTAAAGAAAAATTCACACTAAAAACACTCCGTCTCCATTAACGCTGTTGAAAATCCGTTTTCGTTTCATCACACTTCATCAGATGTGGGTTAGAGTGAAAGACAAATTCACACTAAAAACACTCCGTCTCCATTAACGCTGTTGAAAATCCGTTTTCGTTTCATCACACTTCATCAGATGTGGGTTAGAGTGAAAGACAGCCCTTTTATATACAATCAAACTTTTTGATGCAGATTTCTTCCAATTGAGCTGTTGGTGTTTGAAGGTTTCAAACCTGCAGAAAGGCAAGACCTCAAACCAAGAACAGCTGCAGTAGAATATCAGTTGGACACAATCCACAAAGATAGATAACACTTCCCAGAACAGGAATGAGTGGTGCTGCCAAGTCCTAATGCCAGCAACAGAAGTCCTGCTTGTCAGGTCATCAGTTCTTGTAATAAAAATTAAGGCATTTGGCATTATCTTCCAAACTCAGCATTGTGCACCACCCACCTGCAATCTCAATATGGCACTTAAAACCGTAGACAATGTTGACTTCAGATATTATCCGCCTGGTGGACTTGATCGGAGAAATTTGGTACATATACACTAGGCTGCAAGTCTCCAGGTAATTAGCACACCACTACAGAACCTGAAATGTTTCTTACAACCTTTACTTCCAGCGAAGCAGCCCACACCATTCTCACAGCCCTACACGCCACATACAGCAACAACACTAACAACTTTCTTACACCTTGAACTATATGGGGTCGATTAATCACCGTTCGCTTACCTAAGTGTTCGGTGATCTAATAATGACTATTTTTTTATGATTTGCTAGCAGGGGTGATGATCTATCTATCTATCTATATATATATCTATCTATATATCTATCTATCTATCTATTTTTTTTCCTTTTCTAGCATTGGCCTTTTCAGGGCTCTAGCCTTCCTTTCTCTTTTGGTGTGAAATCTCTGATTGACTTGCACCCAAATCTTTGTTTTTCTTTAGCTAAGGTGACTAAAGGTTTGGGAGCATGGAAAATAAATCTTAAAGCTTTGGAAGCTGTCTGTCTGTTACATCCTTATCAGAATATAACATATATTGGTAAGGTTACTCAGCAGTGACCACTCAGACATCTGCAGTTATGGTATGTTTACTTACATGAATTAACTTTTTGTCTTTTTAAATTTTTACAAGGCTGAGTTATTTTTATGTGGGATAGAAATGGAGTGGAAATCATGATTCCATACTCATTTGCAAAGGCAAATTCATAACATTAAATTTGGACTACAACAGCAATTAATATTCTCCAGTTTTATTACTACATTGCCACACTCATTTTTCACATTCTATTGTTAATGCTTAGTAAACAGATCTTCACAAAATAAATTAATCTCTTTTCTTTGCATGGCAGAGACTGGCGTCTCTTACAGTATGTTCTGGCAAAAAATGAGAATGGAAAAAGACCTATTAATTGGAAATCCATATCAATTTTTCCCAGAGAGTCACTGACATAGTTGTTTCAACATCTAGTTCCCCACTGTGGATGGTATTCATCTGAAAATGTCTTTAGTGATTTTTATTGTGACTTCCTTGTTCTAACAGGATATGCATAACTGCTAATGTCACGGACTCAAGATGTAATGAGAGGATGGTAGGTTTCTGGACTCGTATTTGGGAATTGCATGGCCCTGCCAGAATGAAATTGAAGAATTCTGAATTTTGTGAGTAATGTTCTTGGTCTTAATTTCCAGTTTATAGGGAAAAAAATGAATTGGGTATGGCTAAATATGTGCATCATGACACCTCCTCCTAAACAGGTCAGGTCGCCATCTATAATTTAACACTTTTGACTTTGAATAAAGAGATAACATAGACCTGAAATTCTCTATCATTGCCCATTTTGCAGCATGGAGTTAAGAGGATAATAATATTTTCAGCAGGAAATGTTGACTTACAGTGTTTGAGGACTGAAGAGGTCATTGGTCATGTGGAAGAAAGTGAAAACATTTACCAATCCATAGAATAACTTCAATGATCTGTTTAAAGCAATCTCTAAGAGTCATATCTTCTGTCATGGTTTGAATTTATTTAGGTTCTCAAGGACCAGCACATGAACTATTTTCAAATCTATATGCAGTTACTCAACAAATTAGTCAATTTCAGGCTGCACTGGAACGGTAGTTTGTATAACACTTGTGGAGCAGAATAACTTTATTAGTATTTAGATATTTACCACTTAGATTCAATTGAATACATAATTTTGTCAGTAGTGATACATACACTGCAATTACCATTCTGTTTCTGTTTCTGTTTCCATCCTAGAAGCTTCTACATGTATGAATTCCCTATAAACCATGCAAAAAAATACTTTTAATGACAGACTTATAGGAAAAGGAGCCAGTGGCTACATTCAGCTGTTGTACAAACATTTAAAGGGGCATCAAGCTTGTCCAGTTTTAGTTCTGGGAACACAGGTTCTGCCAGTCGCATCCCACAGTGATACATTTTAGAAATGCTTAAAATGGCAAAAGACAAAAGACCATGAAACGGGAACTAGACTTTGTCCCAGTTTTTGTCAGTGGGAAATGAAAAAACTAGATCAAATGCATCAAATATCTCCTGAACTAAAGCATTCTACACAAGTCAAAGATGCAGCTTTGGAACACTTTTTTATTTTTTTTTTTGTCATCAATGCATACCTTAAGTACTGTACTGGGGGGCTGTATCACTGAACCTGCACTTTTCTGCTTATTTTTTGTACAAATATGCTGCTATTGCTTCTGGAGTGCCCCGCCCTCAGTCTGACCAGGTAAGACCACTTACAGGATAATGTCATCAGGCATACTACTTCTCTGCCCTCCATGTTTTATTATGATGCCACTTGACCTTTCCCACAAATTTTCATTCCCTAAGGAAAACAGATATGATGTGGCTTTGGTTCCAGTCTAGTCAAACTCCAAAATGTGTTTGTGGAATTGAATTACTTTACTCATCTTTCTCCAATATAGAAAGAATATAGAAAGAAAAGCTCTGGCTATAGGTTCATAGGTTGGCACTAGGCTATCGGCCCTAGGGCCTATACAAGCCTAGCCATAACAATTCCCTGGCTATTTCTTCCCACACTATTTACTTCCCTGGACCCCTGTCTAACAGGGCGACTGACGTGATCCTCTTTTAACCTGTGTCCCTAAGTCCCTTATCATACTTTTGGTGTTTAGTGTACTGCACTTATGTGGTAATTCATGGGTACATGGTTTTCCCAAGGGGGATAACTATACATTTCTTGGTATTGAGCTAGAGCCCTTTGCTCTAGCACCAAGCATCTGTTTCTGTAAGGCCCTTTTGTAGAATATACACATAATTTGAGGATTCAGTAATGGCTCCCAGTTTGCAGTCATCTGCAAACTTTGTTAGCCAGAGTCCCTTAGTGCCAGCCTGTACTTCAGAGAAGTAGATGCCAAATAAGAGTGGTCCCAAGACTGAACCCTGAGGTACTCCACTTGTCACTTTTCTGGAGCTGGATTTTGATTCAGCTACTTTTACAGTGTGGGTTCTGTCAGTAAGCCAGTTGGCAACCCATCAAGTGACATAGTGATTAATGCCCAGCTTAGTAAGTTTATCTATGATTCCAGAGTGGGGATTGTGTCAAAGGCCTTGGTGAGGTCCAGATATGCTGTGTGGACCACCTTACCCTCATCCATGGCTCTGGAGACTTATTCGAAGAAGTCAATCAGATTGAGGAGACAAGATTGACCCTATACAAAACCAAACTGGGTGGGGTCCAGTGTTTGAAGGTTGCCAATGTCTTTGTTTATAAGTTCCATGATAATGCGCTCCATGGCTTTGCAGATCAATCTCATCAGACCAATGGGATGATAGTTCTTGGAATCCAAGGTGAATCCTCCCTTGTGGAGTGGGATAACCGTAGCTGTGCACCACTGATTGGGCATGAAGCCTGAGGTGAGGCTGCTAATGAACAGCAAACCTAAAGGTGTACAATGGCACCAGCAAGGTAAACATGGGTATGGTGGGCCTGAGGTATAGTGAGGTGTTGTTTGTTTACCACATGTATCCTTATTAATACTGTCTGTAGGTTTCAGCCTTGATCTCAGTGCACCATTACACATTGCAACACATGCCTTTGGGAGACATGTTGTTATGCATATGCTACCTGTAAAGAGCCCTGGATGATGTTTCCTGTTTAACAACTCTTTCATCTGATTACCCTAACCCATAGGCCACACTTATGCAGATTTCAGGCGATTGTTGACACACGTACTGCACAGGCAGTACCTGCTAGACATTCCTACAAGTCCCTCAGTGTTGCTGCATGTTTCTGGGCAGCCTCCATGACCATTTTTTACATATCTTGTTATCTGTCTTGGATGGGCATCTGTTTATTTTCCACATTAATGTTGTCCCATACTTCATACACACATACATGACTGTCTGCACTGTTTGCCATGGTATATGCAATGGTGAGGTAAGACTACTTCTCCCACTCCTGAGTGCTACCTTTCGGATATGGGATCCATTCCATGGTTTGTAAGATGTGTGCAAGCCACAGCTGCCTCTGTTGCAGGTCAGTGGGCAAATGTCATGGACATACTTCTTGGACAGCAGACCATTACTTGGTGTGACATTGAGGCTCTGTACTTGATGGAAGGTGCGTACTCAAGAAGAGTGGATGCTGTCAGTACCTCAAAAGCTGCTTCCACAATATGTTATTTGTATTGTGTGCAGACATATGCTTCCAGTGTTTGTTAAGGTATTTATTCCCCATATTTGTTGTCCTAACATAGGATTCCATATTACACATTCATTTCTCATGTTAGGATCACATTACAGGTTGTAAAAGGTGTGGAATGTGGTATTGTGATTTGCCATTGTTTAGATCAGGAACAGTTGCCATTGTAATAGTGGTGTATAGTCTGTTGTAGTCACTGTATAAGAGTAATGTTTCAGACATGTCCCTACTGCAGGCCATTTGTCCCGCCATTATGTTCATCTCTGTCCACACATCTTACACTGACAGGTTGTTAGGTATACTGCAGGACTCTTACATACCCTTCAGATTTGCCACCATGTTGACCACTTTGATGCTGTGCATTAACAGCAAAAATAAGTGAACATGTACAGCATGCATTATTGGTAGGTGTGTTAAATGCATGCATGGCAAATACCATGGTCATAACATGGCCTGTGTATTGTCAAACCTGAAAAAAACAGCTCCATACTCACCAGCTACAGGCTGCTGCCCCAGCTGTATACCAGAGGGACCTACATAGTTGTGTGAGAGGTGTATTGTCAATAGCCACACCTGTGGCATTGGTACAGGCTGGGAGCAGCATTTCAGCACATCAACAGTACAAACCCACAATACTAGAGATTATGCACATCTCTTCATTACTACACTGCAGCAACAGACTATGTTATCTGACATATGCATGAGGATACTTTACAGATGAAGATAGATAATCAACAGTGGTCTGCTAATGTGCCCTGAGGCCTTACCTGCACGCTCCTCATCCATTGTGTGGGTGGTACCCACCTCCACAATGCTATCTTCAGGTTCCTGGCTTGGCTGGTGGACGAGTGCCCTAAGGCTGGTGAGGAACTCCTCAGTATGTGTCAGTGGAGGCTGGATGGCATAGCCTCCACCTGTGGCTAGCTGGTCCCTCCTAACTGTAGCAGCACGCTGATGGGCATGGTGGATCAGATCGCTGCAATGATGTCGCACCTGGTCATAACTGTGGTTATGCAGGCCAATATTATTTACCCTGTGGATGAGCTCGTTCCACAGGAAGGTCCTCTCCTGCAGTTCATGTTCCCTGTATCCAAATAGGGTTCCATGATGTAGTACTAAGATGTTTATAATGACATCATTTTCCTGGGGTGTATATGCAAGGAGCCATTCACGGGATATTGTACCTGGAAGACATAAAAAGGAAAAAAGGTCAGAGGACCTCATACTGCAAGGATATAAAAGTTGTTAATTGACATCTCTCTCTCTCCCCCACCATATCTGCAACAATAATCTAAGCACAAAAATCAATGGGTATGCTTACAGCAAACCTACTGTTGAGACATATATCCTATTATTCAACAAATATTGAAACATGTTGAATAATAGGATATATGTCCCAACAGTAGGTTTGCTGTAAACATACTGTTGGGGCATATATCCTATTATTCAACAGATATTGAAATGTGTTTCTATTCATGTTCCATGTTGAAACACTATAATTGGTGGCCTGTTTCTATCAATGTAACCTGCATGTCATTGTAATTGCCACTGTGGTTCCACATATGCATGTGTTCTGTTTGCTATGCAGCTGTTCCAAATCTGGTGTTTTGGGTTTATGGGAATATCTATGCATGCTGTTATAACTAATCCTGGATTGTGTTGACTATTACTAACCCACATATGTTCTAAAACTGCAACACAATAGCATGTTTGTGAAGGCGGTTCCCAGTGGACCCACCTCTCCCATCTCATCTGGCCGTGGCACCGGGCCACAGCACATCAGGGACCCACCCCGGGACCTCCTCATCTGCTGGTCATGCACTACCTTCAGGTGGAACTGCCACAGTGGGATGGGCCTTGCCCCTCCCCCCGGGAGCAAGCACAGACAGGATCCTGTCACCTGAAGTCAGGTCCAGGGTCTGGTGCATAGGGAGCTATGCAGAGAATTGGGAGATCTGCTATGCCAGCCTGAGGGCCTCATGGCACAATTAGAGGGTCAGCCTGCCCCTCCTGCTCAGCCCCCAGCACAGCCACCTTCAGGGGCATGAAGATACAGTGGTGACTGTCCATAGGTGGGGACCACAGTCTCACTGTTTTCATTTGGGTGCTTACTGGCTTCAGATTTCCAAACACCCCTCCTTGTCCAAAGTGTTTACCCCCAATATGTGTCATATACCTCCCCTGTATGCTGCCTTGTCTGTCTTCTGACCCAACCAACCTCCCCAAATATACATACTATCATTCCCCAACATAGATTCATAGGTTCATAGGTTTATACTAGGCTATCTGCCCTAAGGCATTTATAACCTAGCCCAAATTATTGTGGCTTACGCCACCCCTTATATGAAAAAATACTGTGCCAATTAGTTTGTTGTGCCTCTGTCCAGCAGTGACACAGAGTTGATTCCTGGGGTAAACCTATGATCTCCCATCCACAGGTCTAGATTTCTCTTGAACAGAGTCAGCGAGGTGCTCTGCCTCACATGGACCGGGATTTTATTCCACAGCATAGGGAGTCTCTGAGTGATAAATCTATCCCTCCAGCATGTCCTATTTATATCCGTGCTAAGGTTTAAGTCGCTTGCTCTAGTGGTTTTGGTGGATTTGGATTTTGAGGTGGAGCATGTCCATTAATTCGGGTTGGACATGGCCTTGTATGTCAGGCACATGTCACCTCTGAGCAGACGGTATGCACTGAATAGAGCTGGAGTTTCTTCAATCTAGCAGCATATGACAGATTTTGGAGTCCCTTTATCCTTTTGGTGAGGAACTTTTGGGGTCTCTCCAATTGCTGCAGATGTCGGGTGAGATACATCCCTAATGGGGCATTGTACTCGATCATTGGTCTGATAAGTGAAGAGTACAGGGAACAATGACCTCACTAGATCTGGATGTGAATCCCTTCATGATCAGGTGGGCAATGTAGAAGGTCTTTCTAACCACTTTAGCAATGTGAGTGTCAAAAGAAAGGCCACTGTCAACCTGGGTCCCCAGGTCCCTGATAACCTCTTCTGTGCTTAGTGGATTGCCACCTATATGGTAGCTTGGGGTTACCTTGTTTTTCCAAGGGTATGACTATACATTTTTGGCGTTAACTTCAGGCCATGGCTCTGGCACCAGCTATCTGTTTCCGCGGAGTCCCTTCTGAAGGATATCCGTGTCCGATGCACTTTCCACTATGGCGCCCAGTTTGCAGTCGTCTGCACACTTTGTCAGCCAAAGTCCTCCCATGTTGGCCTGTACTTCTGAGAAGTAGATGCCAAACAATAGGGGGCCAAGGACCGAGCCCTGTGGGACACCACTTGTGACCTGCTTGGAGTCTGACACAGCGCCAGCAACTCTAACCCTGTGGGTTCTGTCCTTAAGCCAGTTTGCAACCCATCTTGTGACATATGGGTTTACATTTAAGCTGGTAAGTTTTTCTACAATACCCGAGTGGGGTATTGTGTCGAAAGCCTTTGCAAGATCAAGGTAGGCTGTATGGACTGCCTTTCCCTCATCAATGGCCTTGGTGACTGTTTCGAAGAAGTCAACCAAGTTCAAAAGGCATGATCTTCCCTTGACAAAGCCAAACTGGGTCGGGTCCAATGTCTGCAAGTCCCCTATATCTTTGTTTATGAGCTCCATTATGATCCTCTCCATAGCTTTGCAGACTAGACTTGTTAAGCTTATGGGGCGGTAATTACCAGGGTCCGTAGAGGCACCCCACTCTCACCTTAAAAAAAAAAGGGCACCCGCTTACAACTGCCTAAAAGTGCCTTAATCACTCTTTATCCAACAGCCCTTGCTCTGCCCAGCAAAAAAATGATCATCCCTTGCAAGTGTCGAGCCCAGGACCCTCCACACCATAGCCACAGCAATTTACTACTAATCAATCTGAACTGCAGATGTGTGATGTTTTCTCGAACATATCATGCAGTGCAGTGATTCAACAGTAGGTAAAAAAAAATATATATATATATATATATATATATATATATATATACATATATATATATATATATATATATATATATATATATATATATATATATATATATGTAGACATGCATGTATATATATATATATATCTATATATATATATATTATATATATATATTTATATATGGAGAGCATTCATACATTGGATCCACACTCTGAACCTCCTTCCTCCGTAGCTGAACTGTTCTGCCTTGCTACAAAACAGAGCATCACATATGGACACAGCCTAACATTAGGGGGATATATAGGGACAGATCGTAGATATGCCTATTACAAACCTATGAAGTTTGTGCATGATACACTTCCCATTACCATGACTGTTCTGAAGGTGGTGGGGTCTGAAACTCATGTCTGTCATTACTTCATTACTTCCGCTTTCAGCTGTTTGCCAGACTAATATAGATATTTTGAGGAATAGAACAAACAATATGATGGCTTAAATGTTGACATTCTGTGCAGATCTGCACAGTTGACAGGTATAGCCCACTGCCCACAGGGCCAGATGCTATGTCTATAGCAGTTGATCAGCAGGGCATCATTACAACAAGTCTTTATGGCACATATAAATCTTTCAACATCATCTATCCCATTATTACAGACCAAGTACTACATTCAATTACATGCTGGCATGTTTCACATACCTCTTTTATTATTGTGCTCTCTTCTGTGTACCAGTTGGATGTCTTCCTTGTTTTTTTTTTTTTTAAGTATTATTTTTGTTTTTGCTTTTTTGTTTTATTTTATTTCTCTCTCTCTCTCTCTCTCTCTCTCTCTCTCCAATACAGGGATCGAGCTGGTTTGAATAGGTTGCAGCATGGCTTTTGTAGGTGATGCTCATGGTCAGGTGATGGCCTCTGCACCAATTGGTATTCCCCACTAACTAATTGCTTGCAGGCAGCTGTGTAGTTCTTCCAGTAGCCAATGTCATAGCAACCCACTACTATAAATGACTACATCATGCGGGCATTGTCCCTTGACCTTTCCTGTATCGAAGACATCCTTGCTGTGTGTGGGCAGCAGTGTTACAGATAGCAGGTAGCCATACCTCTTACAACAGGACTTGTGGACACAGGCCAACTACATGTTTGTATAAGGTTCCATACCTAGGGCCAGTGTGTGAGTATTGCTGTTATATGCATTGAGTAGTGCTAGTTTTACAGGGTTTGTGTGCGCATGCTAATTTTGCATGGAATGCAGTCTGTCTGCATAGCTCTCAGCTGTGGGCCTATCCACATGATGGCCCGAGGATTGGCTGTTATGTTTTGTCTATTCCCTACACAGGTCTTGTCCCTGACATATCAGTGGCATTGTCTCTGTTGACTGCTATCAATACATGGCAACATCCGTTTGTGTTTCTGACTTCATATTCCTGAGTAAGGGTATGTTGCAACCAATCCTGTAACACCAGCAACTTTCATAGCATATAACAGCAATATTTCAAATATGGCCCTGTGTTTCAACTTCTGTTCTCCACCTATATACTAGGCTTTGTCCAGATGTCATGCATTAAGAGGTTAATAGGTAATGGCCTATCATTATTTAGTGCTGACATTCCTGTTATCATTCCAGTGATGTTGTGGACTCCCACACAAATTGTGGGGTAGGGTCCATATTTATGAGGGCTACAGCTGGGCAAAACATGTGTGACCTTGTACAGTCCGCAGGGCAGTGTATGGAGAACACTATTATATGCCCTTGTAAGACATTTTATGGGGGAGGGCTTTTAAATGTTTTTAACCTAGGCTGTTACAACAGTAATAAGAAACATTAAGGTATATGGCTGTACATTTTCATACATTTCACCATGGGAACAGTGGTGGACTAGAGCTTACTGTCTTACACACAGTTCTGTTTGTCAGTGTGATAGAGATGTTTTAAGTTAAGCATTGTTATGTAACAGATACATTTACATTGTGACAATTAATACTTTTCCCTGTAGGGGTTGAGTAGAGTGTAATTGGAGACTGTTGAACTACATCTGTAATTAACTGTTGATTGATTCTTATTTTCATGGCAAGTGTGTTTTTTACTGTTGTACTCCTTGAAGGCTTTAGCCTAGACAGCAAAGTATGTTATGTTTTGCAGATTACTGTATTATATGTTTTGTTTGAGAGTTGCATTAATCAGTTATGTATTTCAAACACCTAACTGCTATAAGAAATGGCATAAACAACTGAAATAGTACACACATAATTTATTTTATTTATTTATTTATTTTACATTTTTTGACAGAGATAGTCCGACTGGATGTATGTCCATTTTCAGTGGCGGCCAGGGAAGAAAAGCTCCAAGGTTAACAGTAAAACAACACAAAGAGACAATTTAGAAAAAAGTAGCTACATACATTCATTTGCACATCTATAACAACAGTAGTTACATACATACAATTGTTACATACATACAGTAGATACATACATACAGTAGTTAAATTGCTTATAGTGGTTAAATTACATATATATTTAGACTTCATCAGTTACAAATACTGGGTAGAAATATTTTGTATCTTGACATTCTGACTAAATTTATAAAGATTAGCAGATAATTCAGGTTCCCTTCCTGTTATAGGACTGTACTCACTAAGACTGAGGAAAAGGACTAGACCTCTTTGGTATGAAACTAGTATATTTAAGATGGGGCATGAAATAGTGATGTAGAGAGAAATCCTAGTCGGGTTTGGAGCGTGGGCATAACCATTGTGATATTAGGTGACTCTTAGTTTGTTTTTGAATATGGCTAAGGATGGTTGTAATGTTAGGTCTGTTGGTAGACAGTTCTATGTTCTACCAACAGAGCTGACAAATACTGAGTCACCAGCAGAGTGGTTTGCTTTGACCATTTGAACCAATAGTCTGATGGAAGATCGGAGTGGGCGATTGTTGTTGTAGGCGGTGATTATATTTTTTAATGCTGGAGTTTTTTCTGGGCAGTAGAGAACTTTATGTGTTACTATGAGTTGATTGAACTGTAGTAAGTTGGGAAGTTCCATCCATCCTAAGAGGTTTAGACTGATGCAGTGGTGAGTCCGGTATGGTATGTTGGCAGCAAATCTAGCAATCTGGTTTTAGCAGGTTGCTAGTTTATTAAGATCTGATTTGTTCAGGTTGGAGAAGAGAAGTGAGGCATAGAGAAGGGTAGATAGTAGTTGGGATCAGGCAATTGCAGCTCTAGCTGGTAGGGTGAGGAATGATTGGATCCCATATAGTGACCCGAGTTTTTTATTGACTGTTTTTATGGTTTGATTTATGTGTTTGTCAAACCTGAGGTTGTTATCCACTATGATACCTAATAGTTTAGTTTGGGCTTCTGGGGAGATTATTGTGCCATTATTTGCTGTTATGTTCAATGGTGTTGTTGGGGACCTGCTTGTGGGGAGAATATAAGCAGTTTAGTTTTATTGGGGTTTAGAATCAGGCGTTGGTTTGAGAGCCAGTTTTCAACTGTGTTGAAGGTGTTAGGGGTAAAGGTAAGTAGGCTAGCAGGCGAGGTTGCAGAACAAATTAGAGTAGAGTCATCTGCATATTGTATGCAGGTAGCATCTGGGATGGCTGTATGGAGGTCATTGGTAAAGAGAGAGAAAAGAAGGGGTCCTAATATGGAGCCCTGAAGAACTCCTAGTGTGATAGGGAGGCTGGATGATAGCTTGGTTTACCAAAGCACTGCCTGTTGCCTACCATTTAGATAAGATTCAAACCACTGGAGTGCATGATTGTTTAAAGCAAAGGACTTTAAGGTTTTCATAAGTATTTTATGGACTAGCATGTCAAAGGCCTTGGATAGATCGAGACATAGTGCGGAGGATAGTTTATTGTTGTTCCGGTTCTGGTTTATGACGTTTGAGAATGAAAGGAGGGCTGAAGTGGTACTATGATTTGGCCTGAAACCATGCTGAGTATTGGACAGAAGTTTGTTGTGGGTGAGATATTGCATAAGTTGTATGTGTATACACTTTTCCATGATTTTAGCTAGTGGAGACAATATAGCAATAGGGCTATAGTTTGACAGTTCAGTAGAACTGCCTCCCTTGTGAAGAGGTGTAATGTGGGAAATTTTCCAGATGGTGGGTACGGTGGTTTAATCAGAGACTGGGTATGCTACAGCATCTGCAGCCTTTTGTAAGTAGTCTGCAGGAAGCAGATCAGTGGCTGGAGTTGTGGGTCTCAGTTTCTTAAGTAGGGTTGCTATTAGATGGGTAGGTACAGGTAGGAAGTTAAATGGTGTTTGGGTATTGGTAGGGGCTAAATTTGGATTAGGGCCATTAGGAGTGAGTTTTCTTTCCAGAGATTGGATAGTCTCTGTGAAAAAGGTGTTAAAGGTGTTAGCTATATTATCAGAGGTTTTATCGTTGGTGGTTGCGGGGGGTGGGGTGATAGTTTGGCCTGGGCGTAGGAGTTTGTTGAGCACAGCCCAGAACTTTTGTGGTCTATTTTGGTGGGTTTGTTGCAGGTGGTAGTAACAGTTATTTTTATCTGAGGTTATAGATTTTTTGGTGTCATTTCTTAGCTGTCTGAATTTAAGTTGATCATTGGGTTTTTTTTGTTGTTCAGTAGGTATCCCTTGCCTTGTTTTTAGTGTGATTTTTTTTCTTTGGTGTCTTTGGTGATCCATGGCACAATATTAACTTTGGTTCTGATGGTACGAGTGGGAGGATGGGAGGTGAGGACAGTAAGGAATTTAGCATTAAAGTATGAGACTGCATCATCTAGGGGGAGATTCTTTAGGGCTGACCAGTTACAAGCCTTAAGTTCATTATTAAATTCATTGATGTTGAAGTTCGTGTGACTTCTAATAGTCCTGTAAGTGGCGTTTTGGGAGTAGTTTACCTTAAACTTGATTATATAAGTCAGGCAATGGTCACTGTGGTCATCAGGTAAACTACCAGATGTATAGTACTGTGGGGGATGTTAATGAGTATCCAGTCAAGGGTACTATCTTTTTGGTTGCGTTTACCTATCCTAGTGGGAGGAGATATGGTCTGGGTAAACCCATGTAGGTTTACATGGGTGGGGGGGGGTTCAGCGGAACAGGTGTTCCAATCAATGTTGAAGTCCCCTAGTATGATGGTTTCTTATGGACAGGTAAGGGATAGCCAGTTTAAGAAGTGTTCAAGGGTTTCTGTGTTCTTACCTGGGGGAATGTAGCCACAGACTATGTTTATGTTTTTGTTACTGTTAATTTTTAGTTTGGCAATGAGAATTTCAGCATTGTTAATTTGGGGGGTTGTTGCATATCCAAAGTGACAGATAAGTCAGATTTGTAAAGTATGACTACTCCACCACCCTTTCTTGAGGAACAGCCTAGTCTATGCATATTGTACCCTGGTGGCAATACCTCATTGTCCTCAGTGGAAGGTTTTAGCCATGTTTCTGTGAGGCATAGTATATCAGGTGTATTAAGATCTAAGAGGGTGTGGACATGATGAATTTTATTGTTTATGCTCCTGATGTTTAGATGGCAGGCCAGCAAGGAGTTTGGTGGCATGCTTGATGGAGCAATGTTGGTAGGGATTCTGGTGGGGAGACTTGGGTTGAGAAGTGTGGGTGGGCCAGGGTTTGAATGGATGTCACCATCCATTGTTAGGTTGTTTTTTAACATGAGTAGTAGTTTCCATATTTTGAGGAGAATTTTTTGATAATGTGTGGGTTTGGGTGTAATGTAGCAGGGTCTAGTAAGGATGTATTTCTGTGGAGTTGAGGAGATGGATATATGGGGTAGTGAGAGGTGAGCATTTTTATTTATGCCTATTAGAGTGGAAGTTTGAAATTTTGGCTATTGGTAGCTTAGTTTACTCTTGGTTTCATAGGCTGAGAGGAGGTAGGGGATGAGCAGCACTGTTGTTAGCAGGGTTGGTAATAGAAAGGTGGGAGTTGACATAGCTACCTAACTTGACACTAGAGCCTAGGAAATGACAACAAGGGGAGGGGCAAGTGACTGCTGATGAGTAGTGCTGATAGGGTTACAGGTTGTCACTGATTGGTTATTGTTGGGGATAGGGTATGGTTTAGACTTGTTAAATTTAGGAATACTGGGGGGCGGGTGAGATATGGGGACTGGGTGGGGTTCAGAGCGAGCCAGAGCAAAGCGAGGGCAAGCGGAGCGGGGTTAAACCAATCACAAGACACCAGACGCCAGTGCTCAGAGCTACAGGTAAATGGCTTAATTTTAAAGTCGAATTAATTTTAGGGGATAGGTTTTAAAGGTAAATTTTCTACAAGAGATATTTCTTTTGAAAAAAAAGGCTAGTTTTGGGTACAGGGAGTGGGTAAGTTGGGGATGGTAGTCTCTAGGTTTTGATAATCCTAGCGACTGTGGGCAGAGCAATTTTAGGTCAATTTCTTACTGTTAATTAGGGGCTCAGGGGCTAACTGCCAGAGCAGGACCCAGTATCAGTAAAGTAGTAGCTTTGTGGTAAAAAGTTTTTAGGTAATATTAACCTTTTGTAGTTTTGTTTGGTTTAAGGGTAAGGTGGTACAGTGTTCTGCGTTATTCGCAGGCTGGGAGGCTTGTAGCTTGTTCTGCAGCTTCTTCTGCAGCATGGAAAGTCTGTCTGGGATCTGAGTCCTTTTGTAGTTTTGTTTGGTTTAAGGGTACGTTGGTAGAGCAGTCTGTGTTACTCACAGGCTGGCAGGCTTGTAGCTTGTTCTGCAGCTTGTTCTGCAGCATGGCAAGTCTATCTGGCATTTAAGTCCTTTTGTAGTTTTGTTTGGTTTAAGGGTAAGGTGGTACAGTGTTCTGCATTATTCACAAGCTGGGATGCTTGTAGCTTGTTCTGCAGCATGGGAAGTCTATCTGGGATCTGAGTCCTAATGGATAGATTGGGTAGCGTTAACAGCAGGCAGACAGAAACATAAGTATATCAATTGAAAGCCATTGATTCAACTAGAAACTAAAATATATGTCTGAGTAGCACCATGTAGTGATACAGAAGGTTGTAGTATGGCTAGTTCAATAGATGAAATAGGGCAGTTTTAGAACTTAATTTTAATAAAAATGGCTAGCAACTTAGCAATTCAGCAGAAACATGGCTAGCGACTAGCAAAAAACTGCAGTAAGTCCCTTTACAGCTTCAGTGCAATGACAAAACAGCTAGCGACTAGCTAAAAATGATGTAATACTCTCATAGAGGTCTTATACAATAAAAATAGGTTAGCGTCTGGCAAATAATGCAGCAGTTCCCTTTTTGGGTTTCAGTACAATGGAAAAAAAGAAAATACAGCTAGCTGGCTAAAAGGCAGTAATTACACTGTTAGATATTCAATACTGTAATAAATAGCTAGTGACTGGCTCTAAATGTAATATTACACTTTTTGAGATCCTAATACAATATAAAATGGCTAGAGATTAGCTAAGTAGATGCAGTAGTCTTTAAAGGATTCCAGCTGCTGTGAAACTCTACCGACTAACTAGAGAATTGTTTTAAAACATTTTTAAAACATTATAGAATTAAACACATATATTATAACAACAAAAGAGTAGCAGAAGCATTTATATTCAATTACAGTGTCAGAATGTGGCTGCAATACATTGCATTTCAGTGTTCTTACATACCGAAGTAGATAGTATTTTTCTGGCTGGGTCCTGGTAGACTGGAGGTTTGAAAAATGGTGTCAAAAAGAGGTGGTTTAGTGACCTCGGTTCATCAGAGTGGAGTGGGGGTCAGGGTAAAACTAATCACAAGACACCAGACACCAGTGCTCAGAACTACAGGTAAATGGCTCAATTTTAAAGTCGAATTAATGTTAGGGGATAGGTTTTAAAGGTAAATTTACTACAAGAGATATTTCTTTTGAAAAAAAAGGCTAGTTTTGCGTACAGGGAGTGGGTAAGTTGGGGATGGTAGTCTCTAGATTTTGATAATACTAGCGACTGTGGGCAGAGCAATTTTAGGTCAATTTCTTACTGTTAATTAGGGGCTCCAGGGCTAACCACCAGTTCAGGACCCAGTATCAGTAAAGTAGTAGCTTTGTGGTAAATAGTTTTTAGGTAATATTAACCTTTTGTAGTTTTGTTTGGTTTAAGGGTAAGGTGGTACAGTGTTCCACATTATTCGCAGGCTGGGAGGCTTGTAGCTTGTTCTGCAGCATGGGAAGTCTATCTGGGATCTGAGTCCTTTTGTAGTTTTGTTTGGTTTAAGGGTAAGGTGGTATAGCGTTCTGTGTTATTCACAGGCTGGGAGGCTTGTAGCTTGTTCTGCAGCATGGGAAGTCTATCTGGGATCTGAGTCCTTTTGTAGTTTTGTTTGGTTTAAGGGTAAGGTGGTATAGCGTTCTGTGTTATTCACAGGCTGGGAGGCTTGTAGCTTGTTCTGCAGCATGGGAAGTCTATCTGGGATCTGAGTCCTTTTGTAGTTTTGTTTGGTTTAAGGGTGAGGTGGTACAGCGTTCTGTGTAATTCACAGGCTGGGAGGCTTGCAGCTTGTTCTGCAGCTTGTTCTGCAGCATGGGAAGTTGATCTGCAATCTGAGTCCTTTTGTAGTTTTGTTTGGTTTAATGGTAAGGTGGTACAGTGTTCCACATATTCACAAGCTGGGAGGCTCATAGCTTGTTCTGCAGCATGGGACGTCTATCTGGCATCTGAGTCCTTTTGTAGTTTTGTTTGGTTTAAGGGTAAGGTGGTACAGTGTTCCACATTATTCACAAGCTGGGATGCTTGTAGCTTGTTCTGCAGTGTGGGAAGTCTATCTGGGATCTGAGTCCTTTTGTAGTTTTGTTTGGTTTAAGGGTAAGGTGGTATAGCGTTCTGTGTTATTCACAGGCTGGGAGGCTTGTAGCTTGTTCTACAGCATGGGAAGTTGATCTGCAATCTGAGTTCTTTTGTAGTTTTGTTTGGTTTAATGGTAAGGTGGTACAGCGTTCCACATTATTCGCAGGCTGGGAGGCTCATAGCTTGTTCTGCAGCATGGGAAGTCTATCTGGGATCTGAGTCCTTTTGTAGTTTTGTTTGTTTTAAGGGTAAGGTGGTACAGTGTTCCACATTATTCACAAGCTGGGAGGCTTGTAGCTTGTTCTGCAGTGTGGGAAGTCTATCTGGGATCTGAGTCCTTTTGAAGTTTTGTTTGGTTTAAGGGTAAAGTGGTATAGCGTTCCCCATTATTCGAACTCTGGGAGACTTGTAGCTTGTTCTGCAGCTTGTTCTGCAGTGTGGGAAGTCTATCTGGGATCTGAGTCCTAATGGATAGACTGGGTAGAGTTAACAGCAGGCAGACAGAAACGTAGGTATATCAGTTGAAAGCCATTGCTTCAACTAGTAAATAAAATATATGTCTGAGTAGCACCATGTAGTGATACAGAAGGTCGTAGTATGGCTAGTTCAATAGATGAGATATGGTAGTTTTAGAACTTAATTTTAATAAAAATGGCTAGCAACCTAAGCTTAAAATGCAGTAATACACTCTTAGAAGTCTAATTCAGCAGAAACATGGCTAGCGACTAGCAAAAAACTGCAGTAAGTCCCTTTAGAGCTTCAGTGCAATGACAAAACAGCTAGTGACTAGCTAAAAATGATGTAATACTCTCATAGAGGTCTTATACAGTAAAATTAGGTTAGCGTCTGGCAAATAATGCAGCAGTTCCCTTTTAGGGTTTCAGTACAATAGAAAAAAGAAAATACAGCTAGCAACTAGCTAAAAGGCAGTAATTACACTGTTAGATATTCAATACTGTAAAAAAATATCTAGCGACTGGCTCTAAATGTAATATTACACTTTTTGGGATCCTAATACAATATAAAATGGCTAGAGATTAGCTAAGTAGATGCAGTAGACTTTAAAGGATTCCAGCTGCTGTGAAACTCTACCGACTCACTAGAGAGTTGTTTTAAAACATTTTTAAAACATTATAGAATTGAACACATATATTATAACAACAAAAGAGTAGCAGAAGCATTTATATTCAATTACAGTGCCAGAATGTGGCTGCAATACATTGCATTTCAGTGTTCTTACATACCGAAGTAGATAGTATTTTGCTGGCTGGGTCCTGGTAGACTGGAGGTTTGAAAAATGGCGTCAGAAAGAGGTGGTTTAGTAACCTCGGTTCATCAGAGTTGAGTGGGGGCAGTATTAAACCAATCACAAGACACCAGACACCAGTGCTCATACCTACAGGTAAATGGCTCAATTTTAAAGTCAAATTAATGTTAGGGGATACATTTTAAAGGTTAATTTACTACAAGAGATGTTTCTTTTGGAAAAAAGGCTAGTTTTCGGTACAGGGAGTGGGTAAGGTGGGGATGGTAGTCTCTAGGTTTTGATAATACTAGCCACTGTGGGCAGAGCAATTTCAGGTCAATTTCTTACTGTTAATTAGGGGCTCAGGAGCAATCCGCCAGTGCAGGACCCAGTATCAGTAAAGTAGTAGCTTTGTGGTAAATAGTTTTTAGGTAATATTAACCTTTTGTAGTTTTGTTTGGTTTAAGGGTAACGTGGTGCAGTGTTTCATGTTATTCACAGGCTGGGAGGCTTGTAGCTTGTTCTGCAGCGTGGGAAGTTTATCTGAGATCTGAGTCCTAATGGATAGATTGGGTAGAGTTAACAGCAGGCAGACAGAAACATAAGCATATCAGTTGAAAGTCATTGCTTCGACTAGTAACTAAAATATATGTCTGAGTAGCACCATATAGTGATACAGAAGGTTGTAGTATGGCTAGTTCAATAGATGAAATAGGGCAGTTTTAGAACTTAATTTTAGTAAAAACGGCTAGCAACTTAACTACAAATGCAGGAATACACTCTTAGAAGTCTAATTCAGCAGAAACATGGCTAGCGACTGGCAAAAAACTGCAGTAAGTCCCCTTAGAGTTTCAGTGCAATGACAAAACAGCTAGCAACCAGCTATAAATGATGTAATACTCTCTTAGAGGTCTGATACAGTAAAATAGTTTAGCGACTGGCAAATAATGCAGTAGTTCCCTTTTAGGGTTTTAATACAATGGAAAAAAAAATACAGCTAGCGACTGGCTAAAAGGCAGTAATTACACTCTTAGATATTCAATACTGTAATAAACAGCTAGCGACTGGCTCTAAATGTAATATTACACTTTTTGGGATCCTAATACAATAAAAAATGGTTAGAGATTAGCTAAGTAGATGCAGTAGTCTTTAAAGGATTCCAGCTGCTGTAAAATTCTACCGACTAACTAGAGAGTTGGTTTTAAAACATTTTTAAAACATTATGGAATTAAACACATATATTATAACAACAACAGAGTAGCAGAAGCATTTATATTCAATTACACTGCCAGAATGTGGCTGCAATACATTGCATTTCAGTGTTCTTACATACCGCAGTACATAATATTTTACTGACTGGGTCCTGATAGAGATGAGGTTTGAAAAATGGTGGCAGAATGAGGTGATTTAGTAACCTCAGTTCATCAGAGTTGAATGGGGGCAGGGTTAAACCAATCACAAGACACCAGACACCAGTACTCAGAGCTACAAATAAATGGCTTAATTTAAAGTCGAATTAATGTTAGGGGATATGTTTTAAAGGTATATTTACTACAAGAGATATTTATTTTGGAAAAAAAAGCTAGTTTTGGATTCAGGGAGTGGGTAAGTTGGGGATGGTAGTCTCTAGGTTTTGATAATACTAGCTACTGTGGGCAGAGCAATTTTATGTCAATTTCTTACTGTTAATTAGGGGCTAAGGGGCTAACCGCCAGTGCAGGACCCATTATCAGTAAAGTAGTAGCATTGTGGTAAATAGTTTTTAGGTAATATTAACCTTTTGTAGTTTTGTTTGTTTTAAGGGTAAGGTGGTACAGTGTTCCACATTATTCGCAGGCTGGGAGGGTTGCAGCTTGTCCTGCAGCTTGTTCTGCAGCATGGGAAGTCTATCTGGGATCTGAGTCCTTTTGTAGTTTTGTTTGGTTTAAGGGTAAGATGGTACAGTGCTCTGCATTATTCGCAGGCTGGGAGGCTTGTAGCTTGTTCTTCAGCATGGGAAGTCTATCTGGTATCTGAGTCCTTTTGTAGTTGTTTTGGTTTAAGGGTAAGGTGATTCAGCGTTCCGCGTTATTCGCAGGATGAGAGGCTTGTAGCTTGCTTTGCAGCTTGTTTTGCAGCATGGAAAGTCTATCTTCAGTCTGAGTCTGCAATAGATTGTATTTTCCTGTCTGGGTCCTAGTAAATAGAGGTCATTTTAAACATTTCTATATATGCAAATTGTGTGTGGTGTCCTGTCCTTTGCATTGTGTGTGGGTATATGTTTCATGCAATAATTCTCATTTATAGGAAAGAATCAGACACTGGCCATTTGAAAAGGTGGCAACTGTATGAATAATGGCTGTTTGATATGCTGTGCACCTTCTATATATGCTCTTATATATATATATATATATATATATATATATATATATATATATATATATATATGTGTGTGTGTGTGTGTGTGTGTGTGTGTGTGTGTGTGTGTGTGTGTGTGTATGTATCATTGGAATGTTTAGTGCTTCCACACTGTACACTCCCTATGGTAGATTGACTGTTCTGCATGATATGTTAGAGAAATCATCCTGATGTCTTACAGCTGAGCTGGCTTACTGATAACTTGCTGTGGCTATGTTCTGCAGGGTCCTGGATTCAAGTCTTGCAAGTGCTGGTTATTGTATTGCAAGGCAGATCAGTTCAGCTGTGGAGGAAGGGACAATATCAATAATTACAAGTGATTCCTATTTTGGGCCACTTCACCCACATTAACAGTGCCTTTGGTCAAATGTTTTGCATTGAGAGGTTCAGAGTGTGGATCCAATGTGTGAATGCAATACACACACACACACACACACACACACACACACACACACACACATATATATATATATATATATATATATATATATATATATATATATATATATATATATATATATATATATATATATATATATATATATATATATATATATATATATATATATAGTGAAAAAAAACACCCTTGCAGGTCCAGTGCCTTTAAACTCCTGGATTCAGATAGATATCTGCAAAGTTCTTTATAATCCACAGGTTATGTTGTAAACAAGAACGCCAATAAACGAAAAAAACAAATTGAAATTTTATTAAGCTTAAAAACAAGCTTTTCGTTGGTGCTCTGCACCAACTTCCTCACATATAAATTAATTATGGTGGCTTTAAAATTCAATGTTTGGAGCATTATAGGTTTACCAGCATTGATGGCAGGTACGAGTAGTAGATACAAAATTGCTGAACATTTTGGCCGCTTCTTAGTTAGACATTTCAAAAGTGTAATTATGTGCTTTTTAAAGGGGAGCCGCTAGGGGGCGCATCTGAGTAGAGTAGTGATGTATTTATAGAGAGACAAATGTGTGGTGCAGTTTGTTTTCTGAGGAAGTTGGTGCAGAGCGCCGACAAAAAGCTTGTTTTTAAGCTTAATAAAATTTCAATTTGTTTTTTTCATTTATTGGCGTTCTTGTTTACAACATAACCTGTGGATTATAAAGAACTTGCACACATCTATCTGAATCCAGGAGTTTAAAGGTGTTGGACCTGCAAGGGTGTTTTTTTCACCAGTTTGTTTTTTGTTTTTTTGAATTTATATATATATATATATATATATATATATATATATATATATATATATATATATATATATATACATGTATGTCTACATAGATATACACACACACACACACACACATATATATATACATATATATATATATATATATATATATATATATATATATATATATATATACATACACACATATATGCATACACAAATACGTCTACAAATATAAATACATTTTCTCTACTCTTGAATGACTGTGCTGCATGATATGTTTGAGTAAATATCACAATTATGTACATTTCAAATGGCTTAGTGTTAAGTTGCTGCACCTATGGTATGCAGGTTCCTGGGTTTGAGACTTGCAAGAGTTGATTATTTTGCTGCTGGGCAGAGCAATGCCTGTTGGATACAGAGTGATTAAGGCACTTTTAAGCAGTTGTAATCGGGTTTCAGTGGGTTTGCACAGTGGTAAGCAATGCTAACTTCTGGTTAAATAAGCTTATAGACAGTTTGCCTGAAAGTGCTTAATCTGTGTAGGCACTGCTTAGCACCACGCAAACAGGCTTAAACCCACTTACTACTGCTTAAAAGTGCTTACCCCTGCTTACCCTGTGCTAATTTCTTTAAAAGGAAAGAAAAAAAGGGGTGATAGGAAAGTGGTGAAAAAGGGGGCACAAAGAGAAAAAGACAATAGGGGAAAGTAGCTAGGGATCTGCAGAACAGGTGTAGGAAAGGTCCATTGCTGTCCATTTCTTCTATAGCAACAGCTGTATATATATATATATATATATATATATATATATATATATATATATATATATATATATATATATACACACTGAATTTGGACATAGATTTGGACACTCAATCCCCTGTGAGAGGGGTGAGGACAACAATAATGTGTTGTGAAGCCAATTAGATCAAATTACATTTGTCCAGTGGACACATGTGCAAAATGGACAGCTATGTATGGGGTGAAATCTTTTTTTGGGAACAGATTGTCCTTTTTTTTTTTAAGGTGAGAGTGGGATGTTGTGGAAGGATAGCAGGTATATTTGGGGAGGTAGGTTTTGGTAGGAAGACAGACAAGACAGCATACAGGGGCAGTATATGACACATGTGGGGGGTAACCACCATAGACGGGAAGGGGTGTTTGGACATCAGAAGCCCATGAGCCCCCAAATAAAAACAGTGGGACTGAGGTCCCCACCCATGGGCAGTCACCACTGCACCTTCATGGCCCCGAAGTTGGCTGTACTGGGGGCTGAGCATGAGGGGCAGGCTGACCCTCTAAATGCACCATGCAGCCATCAAGCTGGCATAGCACATCTCCAAACTCCCTTCGGAGCTCACTATGGACCAATCCCTAGACCTGACTTTGGGTGACAGGATCCTGTCCATGTCCACTCCTGGGGGGGGTAAGCCCCATCCCCTGAGGCAGATGTACCCAAATGTGGTGTTGGACAAGCAGACAAGGAGTTCCCAGAGTGAGTCCCAGACATGCTGGGGCCTGGTGCCATTGCCAGATGAGATGGGAGTGGTTGGGCCGCTGGGACCGACCTTCCCAAACGTGCTATGGTGTTGTAGTTTTAAAACATATGTGGGTTACTAATACTCAACACAATTTGGGATTAGTTATAACAGCATGCATAGATATTCCCATTAACCTAAAACACCAGATTTGGAAGAGTTGTATAGGAAACAGGGCACATGCATATATGGAACCACAGTGGCCATTACAATGGCATGTAGGTTACAGTGATAGCAACAGGCCACCAATGATAGTATTTCAACATGGAACATTAATAAAAACACATTTCAATATTTGTTGAAAAATAGGACATATGTCCCAACAGTAGGTTTGGTGTAAACATACCCATTGATTTATGTGTTTAGATTATTGTTGCAGATATGGTAGGGGACAGAGAGAGAGAGATGTCAATTAACAAATTATATATCCTTGCAGTACTCACAACTTTAATGATCATTGCTCTAATCATTACTGTACAGGTATTATTACAATACCATATGGCCTTGGTTCGGGCAGTGGTATGTTTGTACACAGTGTATACTTCAACTGTCTTATAGCTAAATTCTACATCTCTTACCTGGTAGACCTGTGGAGGGAATGTTTGTTAACACTACCTGACTGTTTCTACACATATTCCCAGATTCCTAGTTAATATTATGCACATACCTCTCAATCACTTAATGCACACACTCTGGACAAAGCTTGACAACATGGGGGTGCAAATAGGGACATATTTTGAATATTGCTCTCATAAACTTGGAGAGTTACTAGAGTGACAGGATTTGTTTTAATATACAGTTTCTGAAGGTTTTGTGATCTGAAAATCAAATGTATGTCATTATTTAGTGACCACAATTCTGAGATCATCCCACTGATTTGCCAGGGGGACAGAGTAACAGGCAAAAAATATGAGCCAATTATCTGGACATTCTGAAAAAATCTGTATAGTTGAGAGGTATGATTATGCATACAGCTTACTACCACTCCCAGGATTTGAACCATGGTTGTGTCTGCTAAAAATACAACAATCTAAATTTCAATAGAGTGTGCTATTTAGATACTGCTGTTTGTCTCTTCAGTGTTTTTAAGTCTCTCTTGGTTGTACAATCTGAAACAGTTTTATACAGACATTCCTAGACATTTTTTTATGTAGCACAGTGTGGGTAACAGTGGTTCGCACAGCATTACTATTCAGAGAATGCAACAATAAATGCTATACATTACCAGAGTAAACACAACCAGTCCAGGATTTAGAGCTTTATTGCCAGGCATTTTTATTTAAATATGACCTATATGGGACTATTAGTGTCATATTGTCTGGTTTATTCAGTACAACTCATACACAGTTTTTATACTGCCAGGTGACTTTCTACTACTTTATATTTATTTGGTATGACTACTATAAGCAGGATTGTTACCAGCCTCGCGTCACAGCCTTTGCAACCTACTAGCAAGGGCTTCCTGATACACAGCCTGCTCAGCTTCAGCAGTAATGGAAATAGAGAAGTATTTAGGCATACATATCCATCATATACACAGGCTGAACATTAGTAAACAGTTATTGGTATGAGTACTTTCACACTGCTGGGACATCACACCTCTGCCTTGTTTCTTGGATCTACTCATCCAAGAGCTCCCTCTTTCTCTGCTTCAAGTTGGCATAGTGGTGCCAGACATGCTCACCTGTCGGAGGGATACCAGTGGCACTGGTGAGATCACAGGCGAGACGGTCCCAGGCAGTCCCAGCAAATGAGGTGATTTGCATACAGGGATTTAGTCCTTGCAGGACTAGTGCAGGAGTGCTTGTGCATGCCCCTGCAGGCTGTTCCTGGATCGCACAGCAGACATATTGCCTGCTAGACCTCCTGCACCGATCCTGCATGCAGTACAATGCATAGAGAATTGGGGGGGGGGTTGTCTGATGCTCTGGGTGAATAGGTTACTTAGTGCTTAGTATATCTGCTTTTGTGATATTGTTTTGCAAATTGTACTGCTTTCTTACAAGTTTTTGTAAAGTGTACATCCCTATTAAACTCTTAGACCAACAAACGTGGACCAAGCCATAAAACAAAGCATGACAAAGGCCCAACAATGGGGAAAGTTTTTAAACGCTGTGGTCTTACAGACTTAGTGAATGGAATAACAGGTTTTGCATTACTATTTTTATGTTTGTACTTAGGGATATGAAGTCTGAAACTGAAATGTGTCATTATTTTCTGACTTTACTCTTTAATGATTTTCCATTACAAACACGAGGCCAAAATGTGGACATTCATTAAAAATCTGTACATTTTAGACATAAGGCTTATTATTTGTTAGAGGACACGTATTCACATAAGTCAGTGCTCTCACATCTTGATGTAATTGCTGTAAGAATAACCCATCTTATAGTTATATTACCAAGTAAAAGTATGCAAGGATATACCAAACAGATTCAGAAAGGAAAGCTCTAAACCTGGTTTTCAAGAATCTTATTTCTTTACCACCAGCAACATCCTGGAATAAAACCATTCCTACAACTGTGGAGGAGAGACAGCTTCTATCACACTCTGAACAAGCATATGCTGAATGACAGGAAGGAAAAGAAGAAGAATCTGGTCTGGCAGGTGAGGAAGACTCCCCAGAAAAGGAGAAAGAGACTCCCACTGCCACCTGTAACCCTAATGGATCACTCCTAGAATTTAACTGTCTGAAATTATCTGTTGCTAATGACAGAAATGGAGGTTCAGACTTTTTGGAAGGATTAAAGGACTACCAGGGTGGGAGAGGGGGTTGGAACGCCTTCAGATAGTCATTCAGACCTATTACACTGTTCTTCATTCGGGGGGGGGGGTCATGCTTTCTTTCTGGAACCACACTGCCATTGCTTTCTGGATGTCCTGCTGGCTGGGTCTGTTTATTTTGCTTTTTTGCAAGTTATAGAGGGAGCTTAGAATCCCTTGGTAAACTTGGAGAAGGAGGAATTAAATATCTAAGAAATTCCTTAATTCAGTTTTCCACTCACATCACACTTTTTAATGACTTCAGCTGAAAGTCCAAAAACTCCTTCTTTGTCCAAGGATGAAGTCAAAATGCACCCAGTCAAACCTCCTCATAACAGTTTCAGTGACAGTAGCCCTGGAGGCGGCATCAGCAGAATCATATGCAAATGTCAAACTGTGGGTAGTCACTTCAGACACAGAAGAAACCAAGTTATATTAAACAGATCAGTCCTTACATGAAGAAACAGATGCAAAAATATTCCTCATATTCTCACAAGAGGCATGCATAAACTTCATCATATGAGCCTGATAGCTGAGAATTCTAAAAACAAGCGTTGCAGGAAATGCACTATTTCCCCTAGTAATCGTTGCTGGTTCTGATCTGAGATGAGTATATAAAAACTTAAAAAATGAAGGCACTTGATATTATAGTTTGTCAGCTTCTTTGAGGTAGCAGGCTGGCTGTCAGTGAAATTGTATTTATTTATTTATTGCATTTGTTGACCGGGAAAGTCCACTGGGCCTAGGAAGAACACATTTTCAGTTGAGGCCCGGGGAGAAAAGCTCCACAGTATTACATACAATAGCTCCACAGTAATACATACATAAGTAATAGAACAATGTTGATACATACAAAAGTAAAAAATAAAGTTAAAACAGGACAATGTCATTCCATTAATTACATTCAAAAATCCTTAACTATATGCAAGAGTAAAACTGTGTTAATGTGTAGGATCAAGTGTTATGGGCAATAGTGTGACAAAGGAGGAAAAGTAGTGGCAGAAATGGCAATAATGTATTACAGTCAGTTATAGATGTGAAAGTTGAGTTCTAAGGTGAGCAGAGTTGACTTCAGGGAAGAAAGCTGCTGATAGGTCAGAGTTAGTCAGGGTGACAGAAATGAGTCAGAAAGGTGCAGAGGAGAAGAGGAGAGTGAAAAGAAAATCAGGTGCTGGGGTTATTTTAGCATGGTTTTGTACCAGGAGTCCTATCATGACCTTGGACTCCTGTATGCTGCAGTGCTGCAAACAGAAGAGTATGCCCTCACCATCTCCTGCCATACTGCCTACAGTGGAAAGCTGCAGCAAGTTATGAGCTGTATTCCCACCTGTGGGGTTTAAATATGGCCAATTTCCTGCCCATTGCTGTGATTGGATGGTTTTGAATATGCTGAGCTAAGCTAAGCTATGGGCAAACCTGTTTAGCTAAGGTTGGCAGTGCTTAAAGGGGCAGGTTCAGCACTGCATAACAATGGGCAAATCCACTTAGCTAGGCTACTCATTGCTTAGCAGTCATATTTGCACAATGCTTACACCTTGTAAGCAGAGCTGTGTAATGCTTAGCATTGTTTATTTTGTATTTTATAGACTATCTGCTGTATGGCATTGATTCATCATTCATTACATATTATAAATTTGTTTACTGTCCCTGACATCCCCCAATCTGCTTTAATTACATTTATTCATGTGTGACAATACTGTATGGGGCACTTCTGTTTATATGGGGGTTTCACAACTTTATTAAACTGACACCTCAAATCTGGACCTAATACAGTACTCTGGTTAACAAATATATGTTATTTAGTTGCTAATTATAAAAATAAATGTTTATGTAGTGCTTTCACATGTAAAATGCAAATTGGTTATAGTGGGGATTGAACCGGGAATGGCTATTTGCAAAGTGCACGCTCTGACCACTACATTATTGAAATAGTACTTATGCTGGATGTCTCTTGCTATTTAAATTATTGTGCTGTTTAAGCTGGACTAAGCATAGCTAAGCAACGGGCACACCCGCCCAGCTACGCTTAAACTTTATTGCATGTTTAAAAAAAATATTTGTTGTGTTATTTTATTTGTACCCTTCAGGATATCCCTGCTAATGCTGAACCTGTTATTCTATAAGCTTTATGCTTTGTAGGATGATTGTCCCTTTTGGCTTTGTCCACATTCCTCACTCTGACAGGTTGGGAGGTGTGTGCTATGTGCTTATGCTACATGTGTTATTCTAACAACATTTGTCTTTGTAGGGACGGGTGTCCCTTATGGCTTTGACCAGATTTGTTATCCTGACAGGTTGGGGGTGTTACGAGCATTCTCACTCATTTTAAATTGCCAAAAGACAATTTGCTCCCACACACACACCCTGCACTCATACATGGAACCATGTCCATTTTAGAGCATGGCAGTGTGCCTTCATACATATGCATGGCACTCTGCCATGCTGAACAGTAACAGTCCCTGACATGCAGGAATAACGTATTCTTGCACGGCTGCTTGCTGAATCCCAGAGAATTTCTCTTTCAAAACTCTCCACATCCCTTATGCCGTTTTTGTACTGAACACATAATTCAAATTACTTTTACATAGTGACTGATTTGCTTCCATATAATCTATAATTAATCCTCTCTGTATTAGTTTAGGTTTCTGCTTGGCAAAATGATCTAGCAGCAAATTAACCTATATAACTCCATGATTAATGGTAGTAAAACTTGACATGAAGTAACAGAAATTTCTTTAGGAACACAATGTCTAGTATATTCCATTCCCTTGTAGTTTTTTGCAGTCTGAAGCAATTTTTCTTCCTGAACAAACATTGTATATGATTTCCTTACTAATGCTGTTGAACCAATATTGTTCCATTGTGTTTCTGATAAATGTCAGTCTCCAGCTACTATTATTCTTCTTTCCTGTATTCCATTTAAGAAATATATGAATTCCTGTAAGTCATCTGCAGTTGTCTTTGATAGTTTATACCTTCCAACTTTTGTTATACATTCCAGAATTGTCTTTACTGTCACAGTTACACAATGTAAAGCATTGGTGTTATCACTGAACATGTACTAATCACAGGTCTCATAACTATCTTTAATCCCTATGATAACACCTAAACTTGATTTTTTGTTCTAATGTTTGTGACAGTAAAGACATTTATACACTGACAGAACTGGTTTCCAGTCATTGTTCTTTAACCACGTTTCACAAACAATAACATCAGTCTTGTGGGAATGTATCAAATTTTACAATAAAAAACTATCATTAATGCTTCTAAAAATGTTATTATTAATGCTCCTAGCATAAACAACCATCAGAGATGTATCAAATGTTGCTATCTGTGAACTGTTCAATTTCTGACCTGGCAAAATCCTGCCTTGTGTTTGTCAAATATTGCAAAATATCTGCTGCAAAAATTCTTTCCCATGTTCTTGACAAATGCACCATCCTTTCTGAACATGTGTGTGTGTGTCCAATATTAGGCTCAGATGCTCTATACATTTCCATTTTTTAAAAATAGGACATGTTTTCATGTAGGTATTGCCCCCAAAAATATTTTTATTCACGGTGACCTGACTCTCCATTCTATATGTGATTTGTGAAAAATAAGTCCTAATAACTGTATAAGCTATGGTACTTAAGGGGGCGGTAAGTTCCCTACTAACAGTCAAATAGTCCTTGCGGATGAGATAATTTGTACTGACATGAATAAAAACAGATCTGCACTTCCTTACATTTAGGCATTCTAAGACTTGTCATACATCTCCTATTTTCACTCCAGGCATGCATAACAGAGTTCAATGTTCATTATTTTCTCTGCAAATTAAGTATTGGTTGCTGTAATAACTGATTCTTCAATTATAAGAATATATTTTCTGACGAGATCTGAAGAATCTTAAACTTCTAATTCAGTAATGTCTGCTCTATCAGCTGTTACAAAGGAATGATCTTCATCACCATTAATTCTATTAATCCCACTGTTTTCATTGTGTATGAAATTTGTAAGCACAAAATTCTCATCCAGCTGGCTTTGTACATCCACAGTTTGAGCTACATAGTCAATGTCTGTCTTTCTCATCTTTTTTCATACAATAATCCTCTTCAATCATTCCACATTCAGTTTTGCTTTCTTCTTTTTCACCTGTCCCATGCCTCTTTTTTCTACCCGCTCTTTTGAAAAACTGCTGTCATTTTCTCTAAATTGAAGGTTTTCTGATAAAAAATGTTGTCATTCTCTCCCTGCAATCTGTGTGTTACATGACAAAGCAGTGACATTTTTAGTTTGTGTTCTCTTTACATTACCAACATTTATTTTGTATTTCCTTCTAAGTACTCTGAATCCTTAAACTACTGAATACATGGATCTGGAATTCCAAAGCTGTCAGGGGCATTGTCTTGTTTGATAGGGGTTATGTGATCTTTACAGACAATAGACAAATCCTTTCCTACATGTGCTCTGTTTGCTCTTTGTCTCCCATTACTTTTCTCAACAGTCCAGTCATTAATATGTGTAACAACAGTTCTCTAAGCTGTGCCAATTGCACAAGTGCAATCATCATCAGTAAGTCTAGATTTACTACTAATAATGAAAAGCAAATCATCCAACTTTTTATATGAGGAACACAGATCACCAGTGCTATCAGGTGTTACTTTTAAATATGCATAACATTTATTACACTGTACAAGATATTTGTGCTTTAGTAAATCATTAATGGCATACTCATTTAAGGAATCTATATTCAGCTTCAAATGAATACAAATTCTAAAAGTTTACCAGGAAATCAAAAATTTTGCTAGCGGTTGGGTAAAAATGTGAAGCAAAATCAAGATCCTTCTACAAAATCAGACACATTTGACACATATGCTTAAAGGCCTTAAGCACAAACAAAGAGAGGAAAATGTTATCCATTTTTTGTTGGGATAGCTTTCAGTAAATTAACTGAGTGTACCCTTCACATCTTACTTTGAAAAAGGAAAAAAACCTGTGCAAACAAGGCAGGACATATAATGTACAAAGAATAATGCAACATCCACTGTCAAAGTTCATAGATGTTGTGTAGCAACAAAGGATCTACTTCATTTGATTCCCATAGCAGATAAGTGAAGGGCATGCTCCTTAGTAGTTTATTGTACTTTTATTGCACTTTGCTATTGGTAGTGCACAGCCTCTAGTAGCCTACCTCTGGATGGACTTTCCAGGGCATAACTCCTTAACACTACACATCAGCATACAGTATATTACTGTGGGTAATGCTAAATCTGCATGTTCACACCTGGAGACAACAGCTGCCTTCACATATAGGGTTGCTGCTTAATGCACAGCAACAACAAGAACAAGGGGACCTCTACCTCAGTAGACTCAGGGCTGTGAAGACATGTACTGTCACTCGTCTTGTGTAGTTCAGTTAGATGAAGAGGCTTGGGTGTTCAGTTAAGTAGTTTGTTGCATACAAACACATCAGGATGGAGGATTGGAAACAAACTTAAACAAACTAATAAACTGACTACTTCACTCATACATGCATGCACTCTGGCTGCTCACTCAAAATGGCACTGCTGCCTAAACATGCTCTGTACTTATATGCATGTGCCCACTGACTGGAAAGCTTCTTAAATGTACAATTTAATACTCTGATCTACATCCTCCCTCTTTGAGTATTCTGTCATGCATTGAAAAATGACAATGGAACAGGCATGCAAATTATACAGACATAAATAAAGCAATCATGTCCAGGTTGCCATATATCTCAGACTAGGTCTGGAAATATGACTTGATCTCATAATGTAATAGTTAGGGCTCAGTTTAGCAACAGGGACAGTCACTGATGATTGCTCAGTTTATGGGATGTCAGGGACAAGAACAGGAACAGATGCTGAGATATTTCCTTGAACAGGAACATTAACCAAGTTGCTCTGAGAATTAAAGTCTTTGTCAGATGCAAGGTGCTGCAACAATGGTTCAGACACTGATAGAAGATGCCTCCAATTCTACCTGAATTCCATACCCTGATATTCCACTAGGATTTTGGTTCTTCAAACAAACTTTTCATTTGCACAATCCAATCAAAACCTTTCACCATTTACATCCTCAATATCTCTCCTTTCAATGAATTAAGAGGTGTGCTCATTTTGTCATAATAAGACTTCTGGGACAAACACTTTTTTAGAACTTGGGCTTTTACTGCTTTGTTGTTCTTAGCATTAGGAAACAACAAATTCTTACTGATTGGTAATTTGGTTCTGGTTTGTGTTGATATAAGTCTCTGAGCAGTTGAACCAAATAAG
>NC_056727.1:843932040-843958120 GCF_019279795.1 Protopterus annectens | reverse complement strand
AAAGTGCCAGAATGGTGTCTGATTTTCTGGATTTTCTTAGTGAATGTGAAATATTAAAAAACATGTTTTGTAAGAGGGTACCCTGAAACCTTTGTCATAGATATTTTTATTGAAGTTAAGACTAAAAGAATGAATGGTCATTTTCTTGCACTACTAGGGCAGGTGTCCACCAAAAGTCATAATGACTGTAAACCTTTAAATTTTGGACGGGTGCTTACTCTTACTTACACATCCAATTTTTATGACATTAAAAACATTATTTCCAAATATTGGAAAATATTTGATGTTGACCCTGAATTATCAGGGAAATTTGGTATTGAACCGCAAGTGGTTTACAAAAGAGACACTTCCCTTAAAGGATTGTTTGAAAAGCAAAATTTTGACACCCACAATGGTGGTACTTTTAAGTGTGGGAGGTATGCCCAATGCCCTTACGTTATGGACAGAGAAAAAATCAAGCTCAAAAATGTTGGATATATTTCCAGTTCAAAAAGGATGTACTGTTACACTAAAGGGGTTGTGTATTTGGCCTTGTGTAGATTCTGTGCAAGTTTCTATGTAGGTAAAACTAAGAATGCCCTAAGGTTAAGGATTTATCAACATTTATATGATATCAGAAACAAAAATGAAAAGAATGCATTATATAAACATTTGGTTAGTGAACCTACCCATTACTTCCTGTTCTTTATATTGGAACAGGTAGATCTGGGACCTCATGGGGGACCCTTGAATGAGTATTTGGAGTTTGTAGAACTCAAATGGCAAATTAGGCTTGATGCCTATCATGCTCCTGGGTTAAATGATAGAATTTCTTTATCTTCTCTGTTGAAATTAAAATCTATGTTTTTTATTTAGTTATATACACTGTTTAGGGATGTTTTAAACTTTTTACATGTATTATTGTTTTATATTTGGCTTGTATTAAGTATATGCAGCCTTGTTAATGGGGGAAATGATGTCAGTTATTTGTGATAGGGTAAGCAATGTATTTAAACAGGTGCTAATTGCAGTATTTTTGTATTCCGAGGATGTCATCTACCAGACGAAAGCGCTTAATACTGCTGTATCGTGATGAACATTGTCTGTATTTTCTGGATTTGGAGTTTTCTGCTTATAAAGGATTTACCATCTACCAAGCGTCACTTTTGTCTTGCAACAGCTGCCTTTTATTTTTCATTGTTTGTAAGACTCTACCTGTTTACAATGTCATATATAATAGAAAAAGTCTATTCAAAAGTTCCTTAAACTAATTAGCAAACTATGTCCAGCAGATATGAATGTCACAGGCTCACTCGCTCCCCTGCACAAAGTCACATACACACACACACACACACACACACACACACACACACACACACACACACACACACACACACACACATCTATATATAAATCTATATCTATATCTGTATCTATATCTATCTATCCCCGGGATTCATGAAGCTTGCGCCAGGTGCAGGCATAGCATCAGCGTTCTAACACCAAATATGGCCACAGAGCGATTCAGGTATGAGCTGTTTCACATGCACTACCACCGTACGCTACACCCATACAACTCCTGAGCCTTGTATGCTAATTACCCCATGTGCAGCAGTGTAGCATGCAAATGAAGGTATGTAGCGATTCAGGAAGTGTTGCAGGCATAGTGTAAGCAAGCAGAAATGTAAACCGTAGAAAACGGTTTACATTTTTGCAAACATAAAATTGGAGCCATGACAGCCGACCAAACACATGTATTATAATGTTAATATATGCCAATGGCTAAATATATAGCCATTGGCATAAAAAACTTGTACAAAATATAAAATTAACATTTAATATATATAGTCGCACTATCTCAACGTGGAAATGCAGGGCAGCGGTGCGCAAAGGGAATCGCAAGGAATATATAAAAATATAGAATAAAACTGCAATGAAACACATAACACGATTCCCCCATAGTAGTCAATGGCAGGCATGCTACACCATACTCATGGCACAATGGCTGCTAAGAGCAGTGACAGTGTTATATACAGTAGCTAGGAATTAGTAGGCAATGCCATGCAAATGACAGGAGTAATAGTGAATCGCAGATTTCCCGCTGGTGTAAGGATGCGCATCACAGCGTAGCGTTATAATACCGAGGTGAGCCCTTGAGATAAAGATGACATCAAGAAAGGGGTGTGTCGCCATTGCTGTAAGCACATTAGAGCATTGCTAAACCGGTCGGTCCCTAGCTAGGCAAAGCTGCAGGACAGGGGTGTGTCGAATTGCCCATAGCTATGCTTAGCTGAGAGTACACCAGGTAACCGAGTATGCATGTGAATGGAGATGAAAATGCACGTAAACCTGGTAAATGGGTATGCGCATCGCACACTGCAGCTGAAACAGGAAGGATATAGGAAAGAAATAAGGAAATCCTGCAGCAGTAAAATTGGAGTACAAATGACTAATTAACACCTAGGAGCCTACAGTGGGCCATTGACAACAGCTAACAATGCTGCAAGCAGCTACCTGCAGAACAGGGAAGGGGAAAGGCTGTACTGCAAAGAAAACAGCAAAGTGTCAAAGCAGAACAAAGGCAATATGTAGTATATCAGCTACAAGGCACAATTCGCCATGACTGGATAGGGAAAGTATAAAACAAGAAAGACAGCAGGTGGATGCATGCCTGATATTGGGAGGGGATCCAGGTCTAAAAGTGAATTAAAGGGCAACAGATTCATCAAGTCAGGCAAGTAGATCTCCACAGTAAAGGCCTCACACTTACAGCACTCATTGCAAAACCCATAATTAAGACACGGAGAAGCTGAAATAGTTCATACACACACCCGCTTAAATCAGCAGCATCCATAGCACAATACTATAAAGTGTGAAAGCACCTCACGCACAGTTGTGTATTCCCATACACTCTGCACCAGTGGTGTATACAGACTGGAACTTTTATTATGTGCATGTTAGGGGTTGCCATAGCTTTGATCCACCAGCATGTGTTGGAGACTGAAGTGTGGAGGATGATGCACATGACCACCGCAGGCACCAGAGGAGGAGGAGAGTGTTCAGACCCAGGCTAAACTACTAGGGACCACATGATCTGGAGATAGTAGAGCTTTACAGGGTGGACAGGAACACCCTACAGCAACTTGTGGAGCTGTGCCGGCCACACCTCAGAGCCAGAACAAACAGAGTGGAACCCATCCCAGTGGATACAAAGGTATGTATAAGCCTGAGAATACTAGCTACAGGTACCTTTCAAAGACCAACTGGGGATATCATGGGTATCTCACAGGCATCAGCATCCAGGGTACTACACCATTTCCGGGATGCCATGTTACCACATGCCAATGAGTACATATACTTCCCCCAAACGCAGGAGGAGTTGGCCAGCAATATGCGTCTTTTCCACCGTGTGGCAGAATACCCGGAGGGACTGGGTGCAATAGACTGCACACACATACACATTAAGTCACCAACCGGTGAGTAAGGAAGGCGCTACATAAACCGCAAGGAATACCCCTCCATCAACTGCCAGGTCATGTGCAATGCCAAGGACATTATCATGGATGTGTGCGCTGGCATCATGACTATCATGGTATCATGGCTATCATGACTCCCACATCTGGTATGCCTCACAGCTGTATTGGTTATTTGCCAGGGGAGACATCCTAAATGGCCACCTGGTGGGGGATGCTGGCTATGCACTGAAACTGTGGCTGATGACTCCCATCAGAAATGCACACACACCCATGCAGGAACTCGACAATGAGGCACACGCACAAACCTGAATCATCATAGAGTGTGTGTTTGGGATGCTGAAATCATGGTTCCGTTGCTTGGACATATCTGGTGGAGCCTTGCAGTACTCTCCAGGCACGTGTGCCCACATCTTCATAGTGTGTGCCATGCTACACAATATGGTCCCGCGGAAACAGCTGCAGCAGGGACAGAATGGTGAAGGCCCTCACAGTCCACCACCATTGCCAAGGGCCCCACAGGCACAGAGGTACTCAGACCATGACCACCCTGAGCCAGCCCCAGTAGGCAGATGGAGGCATGCCCAGTATGCCCATGCCTTGGCAAAGAGGGAACATATAGCACACACACTGACAGTATAGGCACCTAGGGACTGACACCTTTTTCCACCTGCACGCACAGTAAAAATGGATTGCACAAACACAAGACTACCTGTAAATTGTCATGTATAGGCAGTCTACTGTGTGCATCCAATATAGGCAGCCTTCAACTATTGCACACACAACAGCCAGTGGCACAAGGTAAGCCAACACCTGAACAGTAAACTAAGCTATCAGCATATGCAGATATTGTATGTATAGATTCATAGGTAGGTATTTGGCCAACTGCCAGAGGCCATTCATAAGGCCAGCCAAAATGTGTTAGCGTTTGCCATCCCATTGAGTCATTAACCATCCCTCTGTGGAGCAGAGCCAATGGCGAGATCCCTGGGGTGCATCTACTGTTTCCCATCCACCCTTCAAGGTTTCTCTTGCAGAGTGTTAGTGAGGGGCTCTGTAAAATGTAGTTAGGGATGTTGTTCCAAAGTATGGAGAGTGTTTGTGACAGGAAGCTATCCCTCCAGCATCTTCCAGTTATTGTTGTGGCAAGGTCAGCTCACTACAGTCTGTGGCTCACTGTGACATGGATTTCCATAGGTGGAGCATATCCATCAAGCCTGAGTTTGACATGGCTGTGTTGGTCAGCGGAGATCATCTCTGGGTAAACGAGATGCCACTAAGTAAAGCAGGAGTTTATTCAGTCTGGCTGCATAGGCCATATGTTGGAGGCCAGTACTCTCCTTGGTGAGGTACATTCGTGGACCCCCCAGTTGTTGGAAGTGTCCTCTGAGGTACATCCCACATGGATTATTATACCCTATGATGGGACTAATGAGTGAGAAGTAAAGGGGCACTATAACCCCCAGTATGTCTAGATGGGAATCCTTTAGTAGTCAGATGGCCTACATAGAAGGATATTCTAACTACTGTGGAGATATGATTGTCACAGGGGAGATCACTATCTACCTTAGTCCCCAGATACCCCATTACCTCGTCTGTATTAAAGTGGCTGTCACTCATATGTTAATATGTGGGTGCCAGTTTCACAATGGAATGACCATGCAGTTAGTGGCACTTGGCTGGAGGCTGTGTCATTGGCACCCTGTGATGTTCTCTCTGAGGCTCCCTGAGGGATGTCCGTGTCAGCTGGACTATCAGTCATGGCTCCCAGTTTGCAGTCATTGCCAAACATGGTCTGCCGTAGTCCACCTGAGTTTGCCTGTACATCTGAGATGTGTCTGCCAAACAGTAGGGCTCCCAGGACTGAGTCCTGTGGGACACCAGTCATGACTGTTCAAGAGTTGGACCTGGAGACCGCTAGTCGTACCATGTGGGTTGTGTGTGTAAGCCCGTTGGCAACCCAACCTGTGATGTATGGGTGAATGTACAGGCTGGTGTGTTTATCAACAATACCTGAGTGGGGCATGGTGTCAAAAGCCTTGGTGAGGTCCAGGTAGTATGTGTGAACCACCTCTCCTGTCATTTAATGTCTTGGTGACTGAATGTAAGACATCAAACAGGTTCAGTAGGCGTGAACTGCACTTAACCAAGCTGACCTGGGTTGGGTCACGTGTTCGAAGGTTACCAATGTCATTGTTAATGAGTGCCATGAGGATGCGAACCATACCATTGCAGACCAGACTAGTCAGGCTTATGGGGTGGTACTTACCATGGTCAGCTGTGATTTCTCCATGATGGTGTGGAATAACTGTTGCCACGTGCCATTGTATGGGCATGTAGCCTGTGGAGAGGCTGAGGTAGGAATGCTTAATTAGGTGGGGGGCAGGTTGTCTTATACAGTTTGCAAGATGCAGTCTGGGTCAACATCTGCCTACACTGACACTGTGTTCTGCTGTTAGAGAGGGCCATTTCCACCTGTGTGTCTCTGATGGTTGGGATACTGTACCTTTTGGGTAGTGTTGTGGGCTCTTTAGGGGATGAAGTATGCACCAAATGTATCTGCAAGGATGTTGGCAATATCAGTAGGGTCAGCATATTTTGCACTATATTTCACTGGCACAGTGCAAATCTGTGTTTCACCACGTAGATCCTTGACATAGCCAAAGAAGTCTTTGTGGTTATCTTTCGAATCCTTGCGTATTCTCCTGCTGATGTTAGCCTTGGATGATGTAATGAGGGACCTACGTATCATACTAATAGTGGTCACAGATGTCTGCCCCTCATGGGATTTGCTATATGTCTGGAACACTGTCCTACTTCTGTAGTATAGCCTGTTTATTGCAGAGGTCCACCAGACCCTTGTCCTCCTTGTCTAGGAGGAGCGAGTCTTGGTTTACCAGCGATGGCATGATCCATACATCCGTGCAGGTGCTTATAGACTGCATTTGTAAATCTGGCTGTATCTGGAGCAGTGTTTCCCCTTAGCATGGGGGCTGTGAAACCCCCCACCCCTGTCACTAGTAGTGCAAATGTAGCTGTAGGAAAAGTATACACTGTGGTATCCGTGGGTGGGGGAGATGCTAGGGTGTGGAAACAGTGAATAGTTCATGGTCAGATCTAATCAGTGACCATTTAACCTCCACTGTGGTGCACCTGTTGCCCATGTTGGTGATGACCACATCTAGTAGCTTCCACCCCACGTTAGGGAGGTTACCACCTGATACAGGACATATGAGGTGATACATTCCAGGAAGCGCTGGTCCTGGAAGTGAGTACCGGAGTACGTTTCCCAGTTAATGGTATGGTAGTTGACATCGACCAATGCCAGGGTGTGTGTTAGGACTGTCATGTTCTCCACTGTCTCCAGGTAGGTGGAGTGGAGGTCCTGGGTCATGGAGGGTGATCTGTAGCAGGCCACATTCCACATTGCTGTTGTGGCTGATGTTAGCTGCACATGGATGATCACAGAGGAATCATGCTGCCCCACTAACCTGGAGGTGTAGGTATCCCTGATGAATATGGATACAGCACATCCATGTCTGTCAGTCCATGTTCCATGGCTGACATGTGTGGGTTGTAGTCTGGTAGTGCTGATGTGCTCTCAGGAGCCTTAAGACAGATTGCAGATGTTGTCCATCCTGAGGTGTGTTGTGAGTGCATGCATGTTGTGATCACAACCCCTGGTGTTGAGTAGCATAAACCTAATTGAATCTGCTATTGTGCTGTTTACAGAGCTGCTATTCACCTTTGGGACTCTCCTAAATAAGGCACCATGGGGTCACCAATAGCCTTGGCCAGTATTCTAAAGTGTAAGGCTGACACATAGGCTGGTATGGTATCATTGCATGCATGTTCCCCATCTGTGCTTTTTTTCATCTCCCCTGTAGGTAACCTAGTGGTAAGCAATAGAAAGCCTTAAACTTATACAAGTCTTCTAACTTCCAAGATAGGCATTTGAAGTGACTAAGTATCAGTGTTCTGTATGTTCTTGCTGTACTCATCTGTTTCCTGACTACATGGTGAGTTCACACTTTATATTGTGATTTGAAGGTCTGTTCATTCACATATTTTGGCTGTGATGGCCTGCACGTTAGAGGTCCACAGATAGCCTACTATCTATCTGCTCAAGGGCAATTAGAAGCATAGCATAGTTGGCTTTCCCCGCACCATTGATGAAATAACTGAGCCTCTGGCAAGCATAGCCAATGAAGGAATTCCAGGCAGAGTTGCTGGAAGCTGTTGAAGACTGGGGTTGTGGAGGGTGATAGGGGCACTTAGTGATCTAAACAGGGCATGTTAATGTGGCAATTCCACACCATTCAATTCCCCCAACAGGTCTTGCAGCTATCAAACTGGACAGGCTCCCCCACCCCCTGGCTGTATGGTTCTGGGACACATGATCCCAGGGGTGTATAGTCTGTTACCCATTCACACAACAAGGTCTCCCTTGAAGTGTGGCAGTGAGTGGCTATGCCTAATGTAGTTAGGAATGTAATGTATTGTCTCACAGTACATTTGTTATATGTTGTTATGCCAAGAGTATGTGAAGCTCAGTGAGTTTGGGAGCTCCCGCCCTTTGCTTAGCCTAGCTTACACATAGAAATCATCTAAACAGGAAAGAGGCGGAAGCAACGTTAATGTCAACAGTGTAATGGTTACAGCATCCGCATCTGTGCATTTGAGGTTACAATCCCGATAAAGGCAGGGATGTTTATCATGAGCAAAAGTATACCTTAACCACAGCTTGCATATATAGGTATTAATCATCAGTATAATACATATTTGAATCACCCATATAAACCCATGTGTGCAGGAGAGTACAGTCAACAGAGAATGTAATGTCATGTCAGCACTGACAGGTATATATTTGGAGTAGTTAGCGGATGTGGCCGCGTTTGCGCACACAGGTTATACGTCACAACGTTTGTTTAACTGTGTTTAACTGCTACTATAATGTCACACAAACACTTTTAAACATGCTTACAACTGCTTAAATGAGCCTTACTCTGCAGTAAAAAGCTTTTGTAAAGCATCATAGGTGTCGAACCCTGGACCATGCACAGTATAGTTATGGGAAGTACCACTAAGCCATCCGAGGTGTACATATGTTTCATGGTCCTGAGACTACACCTTATACCATATGCATTTCACTGTAATGATCACAAATGGGACAGTGGCCTTGTGTACAGATGCACAGTACATTGTAATGTACTGTAGTTTGTGAAGCAACACATTCCAGTCTACAGATGTATTACTGTTACAAACTAATACGAAACATATATATATATATATATATATATGTGTGTGTGTGTGTGTGTGTGTGTGTGTGTGTGTGTGTGTGTGTGTGTGTGTGTGTGTGTGTCAGTGATGTCTGCACATATATATATATATATATATATATATATATATATATATATATATATATATATATATAATACAGTTACAGCAATAGCCATATATATAGGCATCTATGAACACACTTCATGACACAGAAGCACTCCAAAGGAATTGGAGTGTACACAAAACACATGCAGCTCTGGTATTATAACAATTAATATTAACCTAAGTCACCATAGAAGGGGTGGTTGTTGTGTATGGGAAGATTGGGGTGGGGGAGGAATGATGGGTAATGCAATCATGCATCAAGGAGGGCCTGGGTCGGATGTCCAATAAGTGAACTGGAGGGACATACATGGAGTATGGGGACAATATAAAAAGGACACAAAGCAAGAACCATACTCATTCGTAATACACCCTGTCATGTCACATTGCAACACCTACTTTCACAAACATATGAACATTAACATGTATGAGACATATGTACACCAACTGATTGTCACATATGTTTTCAGTAGTGAGGAATGTCTGTAGTACAATGTATATTCTAAACACCATAACATTCATGCATATCTCAGAAGCCTTAGTGGTAAGGTCAGTGACTGTGGTGTTCATGGTCCCGGGTTCAAGACCTGCAAGGGCTGCTTATTTTGAGGGCCAGAATAAGGGCTTTTGGATGAAGGTGGATTAAAGCTCTTTTAAGCAGTTGTAAGCGGGTTTCCACATGTTTGCGTGACGATAAGCGGTGCTGCAACACGGTAAATGGAGAAGCGCTTCACACATTTGACCTTTGTTTAACGTCACGCAGACCACGGACAAACCTGCTCACAACCACATAAATGTGCATTATTCACACTTTCCCTACCAGTGCCTACTCTGAGAGGTAAAATAATAACGTCTTCCAGGGGAAGAACCTGCAACCATGTACTCCATCCTTCGATTAACCTAACAGTAAGCTACCTGGGATGTACCTATCCCAGTTGTGTATGCAGACAGATTAAAACACAAAAAGAAGGAATGTGTTGAAATAGGACAACCTGCCATGTACTGAATTAAAGGTGTACGCTTATATATATATATATATATATATATATATATATATATATATGTATATATATATATATATATATATATATATATATATATATATATATATATATATATATATATATATATATATATATATATATATATATATATATATATATATATATATATATATGTGTGTGTGTGTGTGTGTGTGTGTATATATATAATACATATATATATATATATATATATATATATATATATATATATAGAGAGAGAGAGAGAGAGAGAGACATAGGGACGTGTCGATATATACAGGTCTACATATATATGTAGATATATAGATAGGTTAGAAACATCTACACATCTTTGGAGGTACAGATAAAAATATGCAATAATGTATATATCTGTATACATACACACACACACACACACACACACTCATACATACATATATATATATATATATATATATATATATATGGTTCTACCTGACATAGCCGAAACCACACAACACCGACAACCACATCACCGACACCACATATTCGACAGTCCATAAACACGAAACCACACATAACCGACAACGAAATAACCGACGGTACACAAACACGAAACCCCATACACTGCACACACCACAATAACAATTATTAAAACAAAACACATCCCCATTCCACGAACCACACACTCAACACAAGAACACCAAAATCCTTACAAGCCCACACTAGACCTTACCCTAACCCTAAGGTCCGTCACTATCGCACTTACCTACCGCCGCCCTAACCCTAACTTAACCCGCCCCCTAACTCCCTAACCCTAACTCACTTAACCCACCCTATCGCTCCTAACCCTAACTCACTTAACCCACCTATCGCCCCTAACCCTAACTCACTTAACCCACCCTATCGCCTCCTAACCCTAACTCACTTAACCCACCCTATCCCCACAGACCGTCAATCTCCACACTTACCTGCCACCTAACGTCCGTCACTACCGCATACTCACACAGCCTTTCCCCATGTCGGCATCCTCGGCGTTGGTGTTGTCATCCGTCGTGTCGGTCTTCTGCATTGTCGATGTTCTGCCACTCGCGATTCGCGTCGGTCTTCTTCACTTTCGATCTTCTGGAGCTCAGTTCGATGTCGGTCTTCTGCGCTGTCGCCGAAGTCAGGTAGAACCATATATATATATATATATATATATATATATACACACATAAATACATGTCTGTAGACAGCATCTGAAGTGGTCATATCTGAGTATAACATGGATCAGAGCAATTACACATTCAGCCCCCCCCCCCAACAATATGAACATAACATATGAAGAATATATGCCAATACACTATTACAAATATGTTCTATGGACACAGTCACCAACCCAACTGCATTGACTGCAAATATCCATGACAGAATTACACAGACAGCTTTCATTTTGCAAATCTTTGTTACATTCCGATGTATTGCCAAAAGGATTCAAGGACTTACAGTACCTGCATGCTATACAGGAAGCATTTAATAGTGCCTTAATGAATCAGCCTGCATTTACCATAGTATTAGTCCACTAAGGGATAGGTGTTCACATAGGGAAAGAACACCCACACACATATAGACATTGTATAAAAGGGGTTCCTACACACCTGCATATGCTATGTACACCCACCAATATCTACCCCACAACCGAAATAATTTCATCGATACATACTGTCATACCATAACCAATTATGCAACTGCTGTACAACATCTGCTGAAACCTTAACATACCTGGACACAGACACACTAACATGGCCCTATATGAAATAGTTGTCATTATACAATTGAGCAGCTGCTGATGTAACAGGGTTTGTATGAACTAATCCCGTTTCAGAGGGTTGAAAGGTTCGTACACCAGGAAGTTTTACTGAGTACTGATTACTAGCACAGTATGATACACAGTAACACCAAACTAAATATGTCTGGTAAGCACACTGTAAACCCCCTAACATTATATGCATATCTATGCAGCCTTGAGCTGGTCAAACAACCTAGCCAGACTGACACATATGAAGAAGTATTAGGTACAGACAATCCCTGCACAAGTAGCAATGTTCAGAAATATAACAGCAGTACTCACATTTAGACCAACTCCTCTAGGCATTACACATAATATATTACTGTTCATCTCAATACAGCTGTTGCAATAGATTCCAAACAAAACCTCCACACTGTCTTCCTCACGAGTAAGGCAAAGGGACAACGTCCAAGTGGAGTACTCAATTATACTCCACTGTAGCCATGGTATTGGCTAAAGCAGTAGCAGTGCAGCTGATGTACATGTAACTAGCTACTTAGGAACACCAATTGGCCATCGGGATAGCACATGTTACTGATCTGTAACTATAAAAGGTTGCCTTGTCACACATTCAAACCATCTGTATTTATCTGTAGGATGGTACAAAACACTGAAAGACGAACCAAAAATGAGTAGTACACTAGTTAATAACACCTCCGATTACTAAGACGGTATGTATAACATGTAGTATGTCTGTGTATGTAGTATCTGTACTGTAAGAATTACAGTGTAATCAATGCATATAGTGGAAATAGCTATCTTGTAGTGATGTATTGTGGAGCAGTAGTAATGCTTGTAGTATTCTATGTGTGTACTGCTGTAGGTCACACAGCACACTCCACATACACCACAAGGGGTGCTATGGGCTTGGAACCCACCATTTCACTTCCAGCCACTGTCAATGTCAGGATTGGTCCAACAAGTATGTGCTATAACAGGGGATAGTATATGTTGATATATTGTAACAGTCGACATATGTATGGGTGTATAAGTAAGATGAACATGCTAAAGGTGGGCTTACAGTGCAAATATGGCGTGCATTGTGGGATATTGTGCTAATAACTGTAATGTACAGTATTCTAGGCAGATCTGTATTCTATTCTACATAGCAGTACTGTTATGTTATGCAAACAGTAGTTATATCTATTGGCAATTACAATAATCAATGACAGGATACATAGCATTAGTATTCATCTGACAGGTTAGCAGCATGATAGCAAAGATAACTGGAAGAGCCAGGTAACTATCCAGGCACATAACACATGTAATATCCACCTCTCTACTATAGTTTGCAAGCAATAACAGCTGTGCATGCATACATGTTATGCAAATGTGTAGTGACCCTTGTTACAGGGCTGGGCCAAATAGCTATGTGCACACCTACATAGAGTAAATATTGAGAGTACAGACACCCTGGTTGAACTACCAGGTTTGTGTAGCCCAACCTAACAGCCACCTACACATACTGTATGTAAGGTAGTGCACAGCACTGGTAATGAAACAGGTTGCACATCATCTTTAACTCCAGTGTAACATCCGCAGTAGGAGTGTAAGATGTAGGAGACAGCTGCCCATGTGTGATAGCCGCATCATAGGTGATGGCTCACACTATCTGATTATATCCTGATCATGTCGATAGTGGCATCAGAGCCTATTGATACATGACTCTGTTTGGGGAGTGGGTGTCTCTGCCCAACAGAGCTCATGGTTCTGGTGGATATGTGAATATACACCCAAAGAAGGAAACAGACCTGTAGACACATGCATCATCTGTAATCAACTAACAGGATGTGATGTGGTCCTCAGGGGAGGTTTGCTGCTAAGGGTAGCTACAATGTTTCCATAATAGCCAGTGTTGTCACATCCATAACACAAATATTTACATGTGAGCATCACTGTCTAAAACATCTTCATAGGCAATACGTGAACTAAATACAGTATTTGGTACTTGTAGTACTGACTGCTCATACAGGCATGTCCACTAGTCAGCTACTGGTGTTTACTAATGTCAGCTTTGTGTATGTGGCCATCCTGGGGGAATGTAATCTCTATGCCATGTACACTGCCAGACCCACTTAACACTATGCCCCCACACATTGTCTTGGATGCAGCTACAGGGGTAAGCTGGATGGCAGCCCTGTCTACAGCCATGACTGGTCAGTCATGAGATGTAGGTTAACACATGCAGCTCATCAACACAACCAACACATACCCTTACCAGAACACAGTAAGTACACCCACACACACACTACCAGAAATCACACACATTCACAGACGCGGCTAAGTATCTGGCCAAACAAGTGACCCCCCAAGCAGGAAGAGGCAGACACCGAAATACACAAACTGTATGACATAGTTTGCATAATTGTGCCACACCTCTGAACACATGACTGGAAACATGCCCAACAGTACTCATTTGTGAATGCAAACTCTAGCACTATGTTACACACCGACCAATATGAGGGCATACATACTGTCAGCTGCCTGTCTGACATGATTAGCCACATACTCATACACTCAGACCACCTTTTGAACTATACACATGGCTCTGGCATATTCCATGTTGTTGTGCAGGACCTGTGATGCAGTAGCCTGGACAGAATGGAAACACATGTAGGAACTGTCAGGTCTTGTGGGCCATGCAGGTATGTCCCAAGGCCTGGGTAGCATTCTGCCATTGGCCAGAATGATACTGCAGTACAGGGACAAAAGGATTGTATTCCACCATTGTCTAGTGTAGTGGTGCATGTTGCAGGGTATCCAGTATCTGTCATCCTGGGATAACATGGTTGACAGGCCATGATGCTTTGCCAGACAGGGCCTGCAACTGTCACCCCTGGAAAATCTGGATACAGCCTAGGGCTCATGCTTCCCCTATAGTACCTTCATCATGCACTGTTCAGGTGAGGGACCACTGCTGTTACAGGGACAGCCAAACAATACACTGTGGGTCTCGCTACACAATGATACATGTCAGAAACACTATACGGAAACACATATGTCAATCCCTAGCATGGAGAACATATCTGTGCAGTGGCTGAGACATGTTTCAATGCTCCAGAGAGCACACCTGCATGACCATGTTAAAACACATACCTTGCCTTTTGCCCATTATCCTTTACTGGAACACATGGGCCGTAGGTGTGTCCATATTCCTGAAGGATATGTACACCCCCACGCTAATTGCACTTGCATAACATCAGATGCATTATGCTGAGCAACTACCTTTGTGCCACAGTGGAATTCAAAATGCACCTTGAGACATATCACCCACCAGGCTGCGGACTTCCAAACTGCCATAATGTGCTGTAATGGGAAAGATTAGGTCTGAGACAGAACCATAATATTGGCTACTCTCAACTATTCCATTATGAACTATGAAGACTCCTCATGTACTGCGCTCAATGCATGTTGGATTCCATCGACCCCACTGATCTGGATCACAGTAGTCACACAAACATGGCTAACAGTATGCTACACATAGTTAGTCTCCAATGCCAATGTTATGTGCAAATGCTGAATCCTACACAAATGAACCTTAAGCATTCACATGTGTGCAGTGATTGTGCCATTGAAACAGAACCAGGAATCAACCCAACACAAACAATTAGGCAAACTGGTGATACCATGCTTTAAACTGTACCACAGAAGGTAGCAACTGTTGCAAGAGTGAACACACATGAGTGTAGATGATCCCCGGTCAGCCTCAGTAAGATGCAGATACACTGTATGAAACCACGCAAAGCTACCGTGAAACCAATCAGCCACATATTATGAGGCCAAGCACAGAGCATTCTATAGCTGTGTCGTTAATCGTAATGGCAACAACAAGACCTGTCGTGCTGCACAGCACTATGGCATGGGAAGCACTGCACATATTTGTAAACTTAATAAATGTGATACACATGTATGTTCAGCTGTACTGCTGTACTTCTCTGTGAGTTACTGTGACGTCTCCATCGTTATGTCTTCCAGGTATGCCACATAGCCAACTGCTGCCATACAGCCACTTGGAGGATGAGGCCCTCATCCCATACCTCCTCGACAACTACACAACGCTCTTCAGCCATGTGCCACAGGATGCACAGCAGCGGGATGCCCTGTGGGAGGAACTCTGCAGGAGGGTAAATTATGTTGGCGGTCACAATCGCACCTATCAGCAGGTGCGCTGACACTGCACTGACCACATAAGATGGGCGAAACAGCATGTTAATGCAATTGCCAGGGAACAAGGTGCAACAGGTGGAGGGCCACTCACCCAGCCCCCACTCACATGTACTGAGGAGCTACTGGCCAACCTGGGGACACCTGCAGACCTCCATCCACAAGGGTTAGCTGGTATTGTGGAGGTGGGTGTCTCTCAACCAACGAGCCTGGAGTTGCCTGGTAAGTCACTACTGCACATAAAACATAACCATATATCACATAGTTACATGTGTTACTGTACAATATGTAATGTAACATCATATGCAAGGCATGTATGCACACATGCTACATACTATAGTCTGCTACTCTATGTATGCACAGATGTGCATACTCCATAGTATAGTGTATTGTACTGGCTTATGTGCTAACATAGACATTGCACCCTGTAGCTACCACACATGTGTGGATAATGATCTTACTGCTGTTACACCCCTGTTTAGGTACCTCTGGTGCTTTGCAGTGACTTTTTGCCTGTGTCAGGTGAGATTGTTATTATTTACCAGGCTTGATAATGCATGGAACATATTAATTGCATGCTATCTGCCATAACACACATACACATAATGTATGGTGGTCCTGGTAATGGACACTGGTCAGACCTGCAATGCATCACACTGTTTACCTATGTGAAACAATTGAAGGCTATATGAAACACCTACACTAAACCTTCCAAAATGTCATAGCCAGATGTGTGGACAATAGTGAATACAATGGTGGAGGTGTGCTCCACTGTAGGGATAGGTACTACATATCAGCATTACACATGTTAGGAATCCAAACAGTACTATACAGAGAGCATATGTGTGCAGACACACTAAATGTGTTGGAGCCGGAGTATGCCCGACCCGCAGGATACACCCTTGTGGAGTATACCCTTGCTATGAATGTCACACAATGTCATGTGCTAGCAGACATGTCCATGACATGTAGTGGGCTGACTGCAGCACTGCTCAACTATCCTGCAAAACATGTCTCACATCCCATACATACCACCCTTTGTGTCTGCATAACCCTGTCCTCAGTGGAACATATGACATCTAAGGGGATATGTCATATGGGATAACACTGACATGTGAAATAAGATGGCCATCACAACCATTGGACTGCACATGTGTACACATGGCCATGGAGGATGGCCAGAGACATGAAGCAAAACACACACTAGAAGTGATGTACATGTGTGTAAACCCTGTTGTACATTGGCTCAACACAATACAACTATGGCCTTTGTGTTGGAGCTGGAGTATGACCGGCCCACATGATACACCCTTGTGGAGTATACCCTTGCTATGAATGTCACACACTGTCATATGCTACCTGACATGTCCATGACATGTAGTGGGCTGACTGCAACACTGCTCAACTATCCTGCAAAACATGTCTCACATCCCATACATACCACCCATTGTCTGCATAACCCTGTCCTCATTGGGGCATATGACATCTATTGGTGTATGTCATATGGTATAACACGTGGGTAATAAGATGGCCATCACAACCATTGGACAGAACATGTGTACACATGGCCATGGAGGATGGCCAGAGACATGAAGCAACACACACAGTAGAGGTGATGTACATGTGTGTACACCCTGTTGTACATTGGCTCAACACAATACAACTATGGCCTTTGTGTAATGGTGATATTGCAGATGTGGAACACTAAACATCATACAGGCTTGTGCACAGCTTGTGTAGGCATAACATGAAACCACCACATAACATGTTTTGAACATCTGGAGTGTGTCACAACATGGAAGCATTCACCTATACGGTATCCATATACATACATGTGTTGCACAACATACACATACATCCCCATCAAGCCAGAGATACAGTATATTCACCTTGCTGGTGTCAGACATTACACTGTCATATGCTACCTGACATGTCCATGACATGTAGTGGGCTGACTGCAACACTGCTCAACTATCCTGCAAAACATGTCTCACATCCCATACATACCACCCATTGTCTGCATAACCCTGTCCTCATTGGGGCATATGACATCTATTGGTGTATGTCATATGGTATAACACGTGGGTAATAAGATGGCCATCACAACCATTGGACAGAACATGTGTACACATGGCCATGGAGGATGGCCAGAGACATGAAGCAACACACACAGTAGAGGTGATGTACATGTGTGTACACCCTGTTGTACATTGGCTCAACACAATACAACTATGGCCTTTGTGTAATGGTGATATTGCAGATGTGGAACACTAAACATCATACAGGCTTGTGCACAGCTTGTGTAGGCATAACATGAAACCACCACATAACATGTTTTGAACATCTGGAGTGTGTCACAACATGGAAGCATTCACCTATACAGTATCCATATACATACATGTGTTGCACAACATACACATACATCCACATCAAGCCAGAGATACAGTAGATTCACCTTGCTGGTGTCAGACATTACTGTCATGCCTGCTCCTCATGTGTGTGAGTTACACAGATGGCATGTGGGATATAGAGAACTTGTAAGTTAGCCATGTGTGGGCATAGTTGGCAGGTAACAGTAATATGGTTGCAGATGTGCATGGGTGTCATCCATATACCTTTCTGTGACCTGTGTCACACATTCCACATTAGGGTTTATTGTATATACACCTTGGTGATGCGGGTCACATTCCACATTAGATATGTATTGTATGTGTACATAGTCATGGCTACGAACTGTGTCAGTAGCTCACACTGTATAGCAATTGTGAAGCCACATGATGCCCTGCAATGCCTATGCACATCAGCTCAATGTGCAGTATGTCCCTGCATATTTGTAGGATGGATAGACAACATTGCATCAGCTGAAGGCCCATGTTAGTATAACACGTCCCTGCATTGGGACACCATTACCGTACTGTAGATTGGAAAGGACACCATTGTGTTACACATGTATGCATGTCATTCAACAGATCAGCAGAAGACATGTCATACTACATGTGATTGGCAAGGTCATATGCCACACCAGTAAACCTGTGCTGGTCTGTGGCACCATTGCAAAGTAGGGATAGCCATATTAAACATGTGTGTACAGCCACATGCACAATGTCTACACTCAGCTCAGGGGTAGGTGGAATAATGTTGAACAGACATGCACTGCTTTGAGGGAGATATGCAAGCTAGGGCTCAGGCAAACATAGTATGCAGTCGACATACCCTACTGCTCATGTCCTCACACATAGGGTCGGTGGCCAACACAAAGCATCAGTGGCAGATGTACAAAGGTTAGCGATAGTCTGTTTACATGTGGTGTATGTTGCATACAACATGGCAGTGCAGTGCAATGGTGCAAAGTGCATGCATTGTGTTGCAGGTATGGGCATAGGCTACTAACACAAATGGTGCAATACAGGTATGTATGCTAACCACCACTATAATTATGTAAGGTGCATGCTGTCTGCTATACCACATGCATGCTGTTGTGTGCAACTCAGGGATGTATGATGACTACCAGTATAATTGCCTAAGCTGAAACTATAATTGTCTAAGCTGAATGCCATCTGCCATATCACCTGCATGTAGCATGTGTGTCTGTGTGTCTTTGTGTGTCTGTGTGTTTTTGTATGTGTCTCTGTCTGTGTATCTGGCTGTCTGTCTGTGTGTGTCTTTGTCTGTTTGTTTGTGTCTCTTTCTGTGTGTCTGTGTGTGTGTGTCTCTATCTGTGTGTGTCTCCGTGTGTGTCTCCGTGCGTGTGTCTGTCTGTGTGTGTCTGTGTGTGTCTGTGTGTGTCTGTCTGTGTGCCTCTGTGTGCATCTGTCTGTTTGTGTCTCTGTGTCTGTCTGTGTGTGTCTGTCTGTGTGTGTTGCTGTGTGTCTCCGTCTGTCTGTGTGTGTCTCTGTGTGTGTGTCTGTGTGTGTCTTTGTCTGTGTCTGTGTGTGTGTGTGTGTGTGTCTCTGTCTGTCTGGTATAACTTGTAATGTACAGTTCTTGTCTTCCCCTCACAGATGATGTAGGTGCGTTGCCCTCCTGCGGTCCACCTGATGTTAGTGTCACCACAGACTCTAGCAGTGATAATGATAGTATGATTGAGGCACAGGCAGGGTTGTCAGGGGCTGAATCTGTGCCATTGGTTGCCATTCCACCTGTCACCCCCTCATCCTCGCACACAGCTCCCCTGCCTGCACATACCTCATCACCACTGGCCATAGAGGAAGGACAGTTTGTGGGTGGTAGCATGGAACAGGGAAATGTGGTGACTATGGAAGGTGTGCATGCACACCATGCTCCCAGTCAACAGACTGGTGATGTCCCACACAGGCATATGCCCAAAGCTGCTCATAGGAGGACCACTGGCCAACATGCCCCTGTGGGACCAAGCACATCAGCTGGAGTCACCAGATGCATATTTCGGGCTGTAATGTAGGCACAGGCATGTGCTGAATGGCACAACAGCGATGATCTGAGGCTTCCGGGGGCTGGTGTCCATTCATTAACTGACAACATCCAGGCACTTGCAAATGCTCACCATCATCTTGCAGAGGTTTTGGATAGATGACTGGGTGACATGGTGGGAGTCCTTGACCATGGCATGTCAATCATCGAGCGTGGAATGTCTGTGCTGGAACATCTGGTGGGAGTGAGGCATCGGGCATGTGGACGTAGGCCAGCTACATCACCTGTTGAAGGTCTACATGAACATGCTACTGCACATGCCCGCTCTCATATTGGTGGTGGCAGCAGCAGTGCTGCTGGTGCTGTGCAGTCCACACCAGGACACAGCAGGCCACGTGCACATGGTTCTGGATGGTCCCAACAAGGACACAATTCCAGTGGACATGTGTCATCAGATGGTACCCAATCTGGACTTCTGCTTGGTAGTGCCCGTGCAACTCCTGGCAGGTACAGGTCACGTAGCCATGGCCAGACAGCATGAACTATGACACCTGCCTTGTACAGTCTGCATCTGTCAATTTTACCCATGTGTAGGCCAGCCTCATGCCAGACCTGTGTGTATGCATACACACACACACACTGGAAACAAATGTAGGGCACCTCAACACACACCCATGCATAGCATCCATACACGCCCAATTATATCACAGGACCTAACACACATGCATGATGTCATCCAATGGCACAACCTAGACCTCTGGCAAACATTATTACCCTGTGCATATGATGCCTGTGCCGCATCCCTGTCATCCACACCATTGGTGCAGGGACATGTTCATATGATCTGATGCACAGGGTGAACATACTAGGTAGACAATTGTAGAATAATATTGTTGAGTAGTGCTGACAGGCAGCAGACATAACATGTATTGCAATTTTAGAATGCATTTTGTACATTTGACAGCATGTATCATGTGTAACAACACTAACAGCATGTTGATCTTGATGTTCTGCCTTCCTCTTTCAGGTATAGTTGCATGTGCCAGGGGATGTTGGTGTATGCCGGTGTCCCAAATGTACATGTTAACTACCCACAGGTCAGTATGACAATACCTGCATGCACTTTGTAGCATCCACATCACAGTTATATTCTACCATGTTTCAATTATGTTTACTGTTCTAATGATCCAAGGGCATGATAGCTGTGTAGTAAGCTACTGTGTTCAGAGCCATCACATCCATAGTGGGTGACATCACAGGTATAGTTACCTGGAGCACAGAGTGGGTAAAAGTGTGGTATGCTGGATGATAAGGGTAAAGGCCAATGGAAATAGTGGCATCTCTAATACCCACTGCCGTGACAGCATGCAAACACAGATACACCCACACACTCAGGGATTCCAGACACAGTAACACACACACACACACACACACACACACACACACACACACACACACACACACACACACACACACACACACACACAGTTGCCAGTGTTCAGATGAGAACCCCTGCCTATGTGCATATCATCTTTATAGTACTACGCAATTACAAGACACACCACAGAGGTTACACATGTACAGGTAGTTGGAATGGCCTAAGATCGAGGACATTGACAGGGATACTACAGTGCAGTGAGTGTATGTGGGGAGGGGGGTCCATCAATAGGCTATGTAACAACAGGTCACACCCCAGGGTATACATGTTAACAGACAGTTAGTATGCCTGTCTATGATTGATGTTATCAACATGGATGCTAGACTGCTTTGAGTGGATGGGGGGAGGGGGCATTAACATTCCACTATGGTAAAATACAGCCTCACTCCAGGAACTGGACAGCCATACACACAGACAGCCATACACACACACACACACACACACACACACACACACACACACACACACACACACACACACACACACACACACATCGGCATTCACAAAGATATACACCTATGTCACCCACATACAGACACTTTACATGTGTGAGGTTTAACCACCAGCCTATGGCTTTCTTTCTACACTTTACTCTGTACCAGTGTCACCAACAGTGTTCAGGAGAGTGATAACATGTGGGATGTATTCCCAACCATACGTGACATATATGGACACACACCCACACATGCCAGTACTGTGAATCAAACACATGTCTATCTCATGATAGGTACTACAGCAGTACAGCACTATCACATCTGGTACAATGCTTACTGACTCTTTCCTTTGACAACTGTGCTGATATATGCACAATATATGCACAGGGGAGGTATTACTGTTACAGGTGTCATGGGGTTTGCCTTCAGTGTCCCCCTTACAGCATTCTACATTGTCTGTCTTCCACTTCAATTAACAAAACCTGACCTTAGCAGGTACACAGGTTATTGGAGGACTGATTGTAACATACCAGTGAGCTGTCCTCAGTAATCACTCATCTGCAAAGAAGCCCTGCCACTTAATAATCATGTCCAAACATCTGTCCATACCTCATGTACAGCTTACTGTACTTAGAGCATATCACCATATACAGTTGGCAATGTTGAGGCTGTAGTGCAGCAGCATGATGTACTAAGACAACAATCACCTTTAGACATCAGACACTGCACACACATGGAATGTACACAAACAGCAATACATGTACACATATGCGGTCTACATCAGCATGTGCACTAGCAGGTCAAGAGGATATATTCCACACCTTCCTCACGTCATGTGTGAAACATAGCTGAGCATTACACCATAATGGATGTTGTATTCATGTACTGGTAGGATACCACCACTTTCACTGAGTAGCCAAGTGTACATATATTACAACAGCACATATCAGAGTGACACACACAGCATTAATCCATGTCATGCTCCTACAAACTGTTACTTGACAGTGTCATGGTGAAGCCAGGGCACTGTAATGGTCAACAGTGTGCACATCATATTTGCCACACACACCTCATGTGTACTGGAAGAGTTCCAGCAATGTGCTCTGTTAGAGCTAGGCAGTACACTCATTCAAGCATGGGCGAGGTCTGTGGCTTGTAAACATCTCACCCCAGCATGTACTGGCTATTGTGGTACTAAGGCTAATGTCCAGACAGCATACATTATGCGTGGCATGCAATTGTTGACATGGGGTATATGTAGCAGCTGTGGCCACACATGGCTGTACATGTCATGAACATATCACATGTGACTACTCAGAAACATACAGTGCAGAGCTGGATTTCCCTGAGTCTGTCAATACAGGTCTTGTGTAGGTCATATGGTCCTGTTATTTGGGTATGTTTGTAGGCATTGCATTAGGTGGACATGTCTAAAGACATACATGCCACATGGGGTGTTGTATGATATGATAGGTGTCATGGGTGACCAGTAGAGAGGGAATATTACCTCTGTCAACATAGATATCAAACTTTGTGTACTGTTAGCATGCTATCTGCCATGTGCATGTGTGTAATGACTGTAGCCACCTGTATGTAGAATGGTAAACGAAAGCTATGGTAATGTAATATATGTTGTATGAGTGTGGGATGTACATATCCAGGGCAGGTACAGTTAGGTCATATCCAACCATGAGGGTGTTGTTTACTGGTGTACAACAACAGTCGACTGTGTTAATGCTGACAACATCCGAGGGACCCTGGTATGTGTACAACTGAGCAGGTTACAAACAGTGGTATTATTGCATTGCATAACACATTATGCAGCTGTGTCTGTACATGGGTACATTGCACAGTTGATGTAGGCCTAGGTACAGTCCACCAATCGAGGGTTATCTGGTGGTCTACCATACTATGTTATACCACATATGGATGTGTGTTGGTAGTCTGGGAACAAGGTGGTGGATGTATATGAGGATACAACCTAGAATGCAGCATTTGCCACTGTCACCTGTACCTTACTCATCTGTGATGCGTTATGTCAGAGTAGTGGTCTTTACATGTGAGTAGCCTTTACGAATATGTGTACACCACCACCTGGTATGGTCCATACCACTGTTATGGCCCACGTGTCTGGATCTGAGTTATATGGTGGTAGTGTAATTATGCACTACAGAGCCTGCAGCCAGGTGTTCCTCACTGCACTGATGTCGGTATTCCCCATTGTAGGTTCTACATTGAGCAAATGGATTACTAAAGCCACACATCTAGCATGGGTTAGCATAGGCATCCAATGCAATTGTCATGTAGGTGTCAGGATGTTACTTCTGTGTGTAGGACATTTGCCTTGGAATGCGGCTATATGGGTAAATGTGACCTAGGTATTATCCACACACACATGTAACATGGATGCATTTGCTCTGTGTTGAAGGCTCGTTGTTCAGTCATGACAGCCCAGAATGACAGACACTGGACAACCTCATAATGACAGCAGGATATTGGCTCATTGTTTTGGTCTAGCAGTTGCCACCCATACCATGACATCACTGCATGTGGCATTACTGTGCTTGGTAGCAAATACCCCATGTAAGGTGTCAGACAGTGGCAGAACTTGTGTATATGACCAATGTGAGATATACTTAGGGTAGCAGTCCTGCTAATAATGACAACTACTACCACAGCCGGGGGAGGTCATCTTGTCACCTGCACCTCAGTACCATTACACAAGGTGGCTCACACATTATGCTTGCACATGCCACTGTTCCACGTATAATGCCACTGTCCACATCCTGCTATCAATGTATGCCTTTCAGGGCAGCAAGATGTGTGACACATGCTGTAGGTAGCATCCGCCTGTGTGACCCAGGTAACCTAATGTCTGTCACGTCCACACATGCATGACTGTGTATATGTAACACATATATGTCAGAACTTCATGTACATGTATGCATGTGAATCACACAGCACAGACACAGATATATCATTTACAGGCCACATACAGGTATCAGGTAGTAAACCAGTATGATGTACATAGATACTGACAGGTAAGATGTACCTAACTGAAAACCTGTGTGTTTACAATAGGAGTCCATTACTGCATGCTCTGTACATGTAAGTGTTTGAGCATGCACACTGTGGCCTTCAGTGGTTAGAATCAGTGCATCCAACAAGCCCTTTGTTACTAAGTGTATGAGCATGCCCAGTATAACCTTGTGTAGTTGCAGTCATAGTGCATTGTAAATGGCCCTGTGCTACTAAGTGTATGGGCATGCCCACTGTAACCCTGTATAGTGATAGTAGTTGTCCATTTCGCAGATGGCCATACTCCAGTTCAGGTTCCTGCTGTGCTACAACTATACCTCTCAGGCCTACCTGCGGATGGTGTGCCTTGTTTGTGCATACAGGTTGCAATGGACACCTACTTTAAACACACAGGTCTACAGCTATGTTCTTCGTGACTGTCAGTCTCCCTGTTGTTATCCTCAATTGTAGAAGAGCAGTCTGACTTCCTTGGGATGTGTAATCTCTGTGGCACATCTCGTAACTGCGTAGTACTGTAATCGTGATCCTTAGATAGGCAGGAGTTCTGATTCCACCACTGGTAACTGTGTGCATGTGTTTGTGTGTGTGACAGCAAATACCTGAGTGTGTGTGTCAGCAAATGGCTGAGTGTGTTTGTGTGTGTCTCAGCAAATGCCTGAGTGTGTGTGTCAGAATAGGCTGAGTGTGGTTGTGTGTGTGTATTTGTGTCTGCATCCTGTCATGGCAGCGGGTTTTGCTGCATTCCTAAGAGATACTTCCTTTTGCACTAGCCTTTATTCTTGTCAAACCGCTATACCTGTCTCTTCCCCCTACCCACTGCGAGTAATCGGTCCTGTGATGTCACCAAGCTCAGACGTGGAATCAGTAAGTATAATTGTATGTGTTCTGCGGCACATACCCCAACTGCATGCCACTGTACTAGTTACCTTTACATAGGCAAGATGTGTATGCACAATACTGACAAGTGCGTG
>NC_056727.1:843927040-843929540 GCF_019279795.1 Protopterus annectens | reverse complement strand
CTGGCAAAGGCCTGGTGAACAAAGTATGCAACCCTACTATTACCCGGAATACGTCCTGAACCCATGTGTCATACACAAACACACATGCCTAAATATCCCACTATGTTGCTAGTACCCTGCACATTGATGACAGATAGTAGGCATGATGTGATTGCAGTGAGATGCAGAGGGCATGGCACCCTTTACAACAGTACAATAGGCACATAATTCTGGACAATGTGCCTTTACTATGTTCCCCACTGGATGCCTGCAACATATGTGGTGCCATCAAATGTGATCCACAGAGGCCATACAATGCCTCACACATGTGCCATGTATGGACCAATGTCACTGACACCAGGGAATACCTGTATCATGCTATCAATGCAGGTGCAGGGTCAACCTGCTGACTATAAGCTGGTTCTGCCACACCAGGCCAGTACTGGCATATCAGAGGATAATGGTCTGTGTACACAACATGTGCCAGCCAAACCAGGTACACCTGTACATGCCGTTGCACATTATTGTACGACATGCACATCCCAGGCAATGTCCATGTCAAGGATTATCAAACACAGACATGGCATGCATTGCAAAGCTATGGCCATACACAATGGTAACCAGGATGTCAGGACAGTTCATACAATACCCATCTGTGTGGGACATTGCGGACACTACACCCCTGTACCACACTGCACACCATTGTCGGGTGGCATGATGCCAAGGATTACTCCTCACCCAGCCTTGTACAGCCATCTTGCACAGCCAGCCAGTACACATCCATGAAGAAATGCACACATGCATGTCAGTTCTGGCACCTTGTGTCTGCTTATGGGGTATGATGCTCCCAACCACAGTCACTCCCAGTATAACTCCCACTGGCATACCAACAGATGTCAGACACATTCACATGCCCTAGGCCATAGAACCTACGGATATCCCCTGTGGTGCATGTAGTACCTGTGCATTACTGCAGTGTGGCAAACTAAGTGGTTTGGGAGTGTATTTGTGGGCTTGGCAAAGAGTGTCAATGTGAGTCCATTAGACAGTGTGGCTGTGCTGACAATGACATCCGTTCATGTGGACAGCCATGTGTGCTACACCTAATGTCCGTCTACTATATCTCTGTTGCTGAAGTCGCACACCAACACACATCTATGTTCTTATGGCACACCAACATGTCAGCTTTGTGGCACATGGAGTAACAGCATGTACTTGTAATAGTAATGACTAGTCAGTCAGAGGTTTGAACCCCTGTACTGGTAGGTGTGTGACAGATGATGCTTTGGTTTTAGTCTCCAAGCCCTTCTCTGATGTACTTTGCCTCTGTCTGTCCCTCCCACACACTCTCTGGTGGATGTGGAGGTCTACACCTGCTCAACAGCAGCTTGTTTATTGTAAGTGATGGTCATGTTCAGGTGATGGCCTCTGCACCTGTTGCAGTCCTCCTCTAGCTGATTGCATGTGGAACAGCTGCAATGATGTTCGCATAGCCATTCACATGAAAAACACAGTACAATATCTAGGAACATCATGTTGGTGTTTTCCCATGACAGTCACTGTGAGTGGTACCTGGATCTGGTGTTTGGTAAACGGCATCACAGATGATATCTAGATGTTCCTCAAACAACATACACAGTGGGAAATAGCCTAAAGACTGGAGGGTGACGTGCCAGACATGACTACAGCATGTAAGTGTAGCTATACTTCATTGAGACAACTGCCTGTTTAACAAGGTGTGTGTGGTAATGGCTATTCTGCATGTTTTAAAACTGACAAGAGTAGGCATGCTCATGGAGGATAGGTAGGGTAGGATGGAAGACAAGACAGCATACAGGGTCAGTATATGACACATGTGGGGGATACACCTCGGACGGAGAGGGGTGTTTGGCATTCACAAGCCCATGAGCCCCCAGATAGAAACAGTGGGACAGAGGTCCCCAGCCATGGGCAGCCACCACTGCACCAAAACAGCTGCAAAGGTGGCAGTGCTGGAGGCTGTTTAGGAGGGGCAGCCTCACCCTGTAAATGTGACACTCTGCCCTTGAGCTGGCATATCTGGCCTTGAAACCCCTTATTGAGACCCCTATGCACCACGTCCAGGACTGTACGACAGCGGACATGTCCCTGTCTGGACCTGCTCCCAAGTTGGACAAGCCCCATCCTCAGTGGCGATACCACCAGAAGGCAGTGCAGAGCCAACAGAGGTGGTGGTCCAAGGCTGGGCCCCAGATGTGCTGGTGCCCTGTGCCATGACCAGCTGAAGTGGGATAGGAGGATTTGCCGGGACCTCCAAATCCATACAGCCTATGGTGTTGCAGTTTAAAGACAGATATGGCTTAGTAATAGTCAACAGCATCCAGGATTACTTACAACAGCATGCATAGATATGACCATCAACCCAACACAACAGATGATATACAGTTGCAGAGAGAGCACAACAAATGCATATATACTGCATGACATCTGTACAACATGTAGAAGACTTGTGACAGCAGCTATAAACAGTGGCCCATTTTAT
>NC_056727.1:843880689-843926540 GCF_019279795.1 Protopterus annectens | reverse complement strand
ATTCGGGGGGGTCAGCACTCTCTATATTTATACCCCTACAACTTATATATACTACCTCTATGCAATTTTGGATGACATAGGCATATATCTGCCCTCCAGAAAAATGAGAATTGAATCTCCCACGTATTTCACATGCAACTCAAGAGGAGTGGTTTACTTGGTGGTGTGTATGTTTTGTAAAAGTTTTTATGTAGGTAAGACGGAAAGGGAAATTAAGAAGAGAATGTATGAGCATTTTTACGAAATATCTAAGAACAAAGAAGCTAATGCCCTTTACAAGCATTCCCTTGTATGTCCCAACTACAATTTTAAATTTATGATTCTGGAGCAGGTAAATCGGGATTTAAGAGGGGGTGACTGGGAAGCCACTCCGGAATATAGGGAATTGGTATGGCAACTTAGACTAAACGCAGGAAACTGGCCTGGTTTGAATGATACAATCATTATCAAACCAGTTTTAAAACTAAGAAGGGCCAGATTATGAGACAGTCTAAAGCAATAACACTCAAATATGATACACATTTTAAAAGGAGAAGTTTTTGACATACAAATAATTGTACCTATACTCACTTGTAATGAATAGAGTAGGATCCTGTCAACAACCACCCACAAACAGGCTTTCCTAGCAAAGGAATTCACAGTCACCAATATAATAAAGTTATATTAAAGTTTTTTTTAAAATGCAGCAGTTTTAAATGTATTCAGTATATTTTATTAATTAAGTGGACAGGGAAATTCATGCAATATGAATATTCATTTTAATGCATTGAAAAAAATGTAAGTTATTTTCAAAGGAAAGTTTTATGTACTCCTGCAATGAGTTTTCTACTTGAATGGTCGGTCTGTATTTGAATAGCACTTTAATTACAAAATTGTTTAATTGTTTAATTAACACAAGCAGCTATTTAAACTGATGTTTCACATTTTTTACCAACTTGAAAAAGCTCGGAACATCCGAGCGAAAGCGCTTGTGATACGTGGTTTTAGTGTTTTTGTTCTCGTATAATAAAAGACCAGTTTTGGATTTATCAAAAGGTGTTGGCTCAGCTTCGTCGTCTTAACTTTTGTTCCTGGTTCCGTTCTCTCTATTGGTTTGACTACCTCTATTATGACTGTATCTCACAGTAGGTAGAATACACTGAGGAACAGCATAATCCATCTGTACTCCCATTCATTGGTGGGGTCAGTACTCTCTATATCTATACCCCTACAACTTATATGTACTAGCTCTATTATGACTGTATCTCACAGTAGGTAAATACACAGAGGAACAGTATCATCCATCTGTACTCCCATTCATTGGTGGGGTCAGCACTCTCTATATCTATACCCCTACAACGTGTATGTACTAGCTGTACTATGACTGTATCTCACAGTAGGTAGAATACACTGAGGAACAGCATCATCCATCTCTACTCCCATTCATTGGTGGGGTCAGCACTTTCTATATCTATACCCCTACAACGTATATGTACTAGCTCCAGTATGACTGTATCTCACAGTAGGTAGAATACACTGAGGAACAGCATCATCCATCTGTACTCCCATTCGTTGGTGGGGTCAGCACTCTCTCTATCTATACCCCAAAAACATATATGTACTAGCTCTGTTATGACTGTATCTCACAGCTGGTAGAATACACTGAAGAACAGCATCATCCATCTGTACTCCCATTCATTGGTGGGGTCAGCATTCTCTATATCTATACCCCTACAACATGTATGTACTAGCTGTATGATGACTGTATCTCACAGTAGGTAGAATACACTGAGGAACAGCATCTTACATCTGTACTCCCATTCGTTGGTGGGGTCATGAATCTCTATATCTATAACCCCTACAACTTATATGTACTAACTCTATTATGGCTGTATCTCACAGGAGATAGAATACACTGAGGAACAGCATCATCCATCTATACTTCCATTCGTTGGTGGGGTCAGCATTCTCTATATCTATGCCGCTAAAACTTATATGTACTAGCTCTATTACGGCTGTATCTCACATTAGGTAGAATATACTGAGGAACAGCATCATCCATCTGTACTCCCATTCGTTGGTGGGGTCAGCACTCTCTATATCTATACCCTCTACAACTTATATGTACTAGCTCTATTGTGGCTGTATCTCACAGTAGGTAGAATACAGTGAGGAACAGCATCATCCATCTGTACTTCCATTCATTGGTGGAGTCAGCACTCTCTATATCTATACCCCTACAACTTATATATACTAACTCTATTATGATTGTATCTCAAAGAAGGTAGAATACACTGAGGAACAGCATCATCTATCTGTACTCCCATTCATTGGTGGGGTCAGTACTCTCTATATCTATACCCCTACAACTTATATGTACTAGCTCTATTATGACTATATCTCACAGTAGGTAGAATACACAGAGGAACAACATCATCCATCTGTACTCCCATTCGTTGGTGGGGTCAGCACTCTCTATATCTGTACCACTACAACTTATATGTACTAGCTCTATTACGGCTGTATCTCACAGTAGGTAGAATGCACTGAGGAACACCATCATCCATCTGTACTCCCATTCTTTGGTGGGGTCAGCACTCTCTATATCTATACCCCTACAACGTATATGTACTAGCTCTATTATTACTGTATCTCACAGCAGGTGGAATACAATGAGGAACAGCATCATCCATCTGTACTCCCATTCGTTGGTGGGGTCAGCACTCTCAATATCTATACCCCTACAACTTATATGTACTAGCTCTCTTACGACTGTATCTCACAGTAGGTAGAATATACTGAGGAACGGCATCATCCATCTGTACTCCCATTCATTGGTCGGGTCAGCACTCTCTATATCTATACCCCTACAATGTATATGTACTAGCTGTATTATGACTGTATTTCACAGTAGGTAGAATACACTGAGGAACAGCATCATCCATCTGTACTCCCATTCATTGGTGGGGTCAGCACTCTCTATATCTATACCCCTACAACGTATATGTACTAGCTCCAGTATGACTGTATCTCACAGTAGGTAGAATACACTGATGAACAGCATCATGCATCTGTACTCCCATTCGTTGGTGGAGTCAGCACTCTCTATATCTATACCCCTACAACTTATATGTACTAGCTCTATTATCACTGTATCTGACAGGAGGTAGAATACACTGAGGAACAGCATCATCCATATGTACTCCCATTCGTTGGCGGGGTCAGCACTCTCTATATCTATACCCCCTACAACGTATATGTACTAGCTCTATTATGACTGTATCTCACAGTAGGTAGAATACACTGAGGAACAGCATCATCCATCTGTACTCTCAGTTGTTGGGGTCAGCACTGTCTATATCTATACCCCTACAACACATATGTACTAGCTCTATTATGACTGTATCTCACAGTAGGTAGAATACACTGAGGAACAGCATCATACATCTGTACTCCCATTCATTGGTGGGGTCAGCACTCTCTATATCTATACCCCTACAACGTATATGTACTAGCTCCAGTATGACTGTATCTCACAGTAGGTAGAATACACTGATGAACAGCATCATGCATCTGTACTCCCATTCGTTGGTGGAGTCAGCACTCTCTATATCTGTACCCCTACAACTTATATGTACTAGCTCTATTATGGCTGTATCTGACAGTAGGAAGAATACACTGAGGAACAGCATCATCCATCTGTACTCCCATTAATTGGTGGGGTCAGCACTCTCTATCTCTATACCCCCTACAACTTATATGTACTAGCTGTATTATGGCTGTATCTCACAGTAGGTAGAATACACTGAGGAACAGCATCTTCCATCTGTACTCCCATTCGTTGGTGGAGTCAGCATTCTCTATATCTATACCCCTACAACTTATATGTACTAGCTATAGCATGACTGTATCTCACAGTAGGTAGAATACAATGAGGAACAGCATCATCCATCTCTACTCCCATTCATTGGTGGGTTCAGCACTCTCTACATCTATACTCCTACAAATTATACGTACTAGCAATCTTATGTCTGTATCTCACAGTAGGTAGAATACACTGAGGAACAGCATCATCCATCTGAACTCCCATTCGTTGGAGGGGTCAGCACTCTCTATATCTATACCCCTACAACTTATATGTACTAACTCTATTATGGCTGTATCTCACAGTAGGTAGAATACACTGAGGAACAGCATCATTTATCTGTACTCCCATTCATTGGTGGGGTCAGCACTCTCTATATCTATACCCCTACAAAGTATATGTACTAGCTCCAGTATGACTGTATCTCACAGTAGGTAGAATACACTGAGGAACAGCATCATCCATCTGTACTTCCATTCTTTTTTGGGGTCAGCACTCTCTATATCTATACCCGTACAACTTATATGTACTAGCTCTCTTATGACTGTATGTCACAGTAGGTAGAACACACTGAGGAACAGCATCATCCATCTGTACTCCCATTCATTGGTGGGGTCAGCACTCTCTATATCTATACCCCTACAAAGTACATGTACTAGCTGTATTATGACTGTATCTCACAGTAGGTAGAATACACTGAGGAACAGTATCATCCATCTGTACTCCCATTCGTTGGTGGGGTCAGCACTCTATATCTATACCGCCTACAACTTATATTTACTAGCTCTATTATGGCTGTATCTCACAGCAGGTAGAATACACTGAGGAACAGCATCATCCATCTGTACTCCCATTCATTGATGGGGTCAGCACTCTCTATATCTATACCCCTACAACGTATATGTACTAGCTCTATTATTACTGTATCTCACAGTAGGTAGAATACGATGAAGAGCAGCATCATCCATCTGTACTCCCATTCGTTGGTGGGGTCAGCACTCTCTATATCTATACCCCTACAACTTATATGTACTAGCTCTCTTACGACTGTATCACACAGTAGGTAGAATACACTGAGGAACAGCATCATCCATCTGTACTCCCATTCGTTGGTGGGGTCAGCACTCTCAATATCTATACCCCTACAATGTATATGTACTAGCTGTATTATGACTGCATCTCTCAGTAGGTAGAATACACTGAGTAACAGCATCATCCATCTGTACTCCTATTCGTTGATGGGGTCAGCACTCTCTATATCTATACCCCTACAACTTATATGTACTAGCTCTATTATGGCTGTATCTCACAGTAGGTAGAATACACTGAGGAACAGCATCATCCATCTGTACTCCCATTCGTTGGTGGGGTCAGCACTCTCTATATCTATACCCCTACAACTTATATGTACTAGCTCTTTTATGGCTGTATCTCACAGTAGGTAGAATACACTCAGGAACAGCATCATCCATCTGTACTCCTTTTCGTTGGTGGGGTCAGCACTCTCTATATCTGTACCCCTACAACTTATATGTACTAGCTCTCTTACGACTGTATCTCACAGTAGGTAGAATATACTGAGGAAAAGCATCATCCATCTGTACTCCCATTCGTTGGTGGGGTCAGCATTCTCTGTATCTACACCCCTACAACGTATATGTACTAGCTCTGTTATGAATGTATCTCACAGTAGGTAGAATACACTAAGGAACAGCATCATCCATCTGTACTCACAATCATTGCTGGGTTCAGCACTCTCTATATCCATACCCCTACAACTTATATGTGCTAGCTCTATTATGGCTGTATCTCACAGTAGGTAGAATACAATGAGGAACAGCATCATCCATCTGTACTCCCATTCATTGGTGGGGTCAGCACTCTTTATATATATACCAGTACAACTTATATGTACTAGCTCTATTAAGGCTGTATCTCACAGTAGGTAGAATACACTGAGGAACAGATTCATCCATCTGTTCTCCTATTCATTGGTGGGGTCAGCACTCTATATCTATACCCCTACAACTTATATGTACTAGCTCTATTATGGCTGCATCTCACAGTAGGTAGAATACACTGAGGACCAGCATCATCCATCTGTACGCCCATTCATTGGTCGGGTCAGCACTCTCTATATCTATACCCCTACAATGTATATGTACTTGCTCTATTATGACTGTATCTCACAGTAGGTAGAATACACTGAGGAACAGCATCATCCATCTGAACTCCCATTCATTGGTGGGGTCAGCACTCTCTATATCTATACCCCTACAACGTATATGTACTAGCTCCAGTATGACTGTATCTCACAGTAGGTAGAATACACTGAGGAACAGCATCATCCATCTGTACTCCCATTTGTTGGTGGAGTCAGCACTCTCTATATCTATACCCCTACAACTTATATGTACTAGCTCTATTATCACTGTATCTGACAGGACGTAGAATACACTGAGGAACAGCATCATCCATCTGAACTCCCAGTTGGTGGGGTCAGCACTGTCTATATCTATACCCCTACAACATATATGTACTAGCTCTATTATGACTGTATCTCACAGGAGGTAGAATACACTGAGGAACAGCATCATCCATCTGTACTCCCATTCATTGGTGGGGTCAGCACTCTCTATATCTGTACCCCTACAACTTCTATGTACTAGCTCTATTATGGCTGTATCTGACAGTAGGAAGAATACACTGAGGAACAGCATCATCCATCTGTACTCCCATTAATTGGTGGGGTCAGCACTCTCTATCTCTATACCCCCCACAACTTATATGTACTAGCTGTATTATGGCTGTATCTCACAGTAGGTAGAATACACTGAGGAACAGCATCTTTCATATGTACTCACATTCGTTGGTGGAGTCAGCATTCTCTATATCTATACCCCTACAACTTATATGTACTAGCTCTAATATGACTGTATCTCACAGTAGGTAGAATACACTGAGGAACAGCATCATACATCTGTACTCTCATTAGTTGCTGGGGTCAGCACTGTCTATATCTATACCCCTACAACGTATATGTACTAGCTCTATTACGACAGTATCTCACAGTAGGTAGAATACACTGAGGAACAGCATCATCCATCTGAACTGCCATTCGTTGGTGTGGTCAGCACTCTCTATATCTATACCCCTACAACTTATATGTACTAGCTCTATTATGGCTGTATCTCACAGTAGGTAGAATACACTGAGGAACAGCATCATACATCTGTACTCCTATTCGTTGGTGGGGTCAGCACGCTCTATATCTATACCCCTACAACGTATAGGTACTAGCTCTATTATGACTGTATCTCACAGCAGGTAGAATACACTGAGGAACAGCATCATCCATCTGTATTCCCACTCGTTGGTGCGATCAACACTCTCTATATCTATACCCCTACAACATATATGTACTAGCTCTATTATGACTGCATCTCACAGCAGGTAGAATACACTGAGGAACAGCATCATCCATCTGTACTCCCATTCGTTGGTGCGATCAACACTCTCTATATCTATACCCCTACAACATATATGTACTAGCTCTATTATCACTGTATCTCACATTAGGTAGAATACACTGGGGAACAGCATCATCCATCTGTACTCCCATCCATTGGTGGGGTCAGCACTCTCTGTATCTATACCCCTACAACTTATATGTACTACCTCTCTTATGACTGTATTTTACAGTAGGTAGAATACACTGAGGAACAGCATCATCTGTCTGTACTCCCATTCATGGTGGGGTCAGCACTTTCTATATCTATACCCCTACAACATATATGTACTAGCTCTATTATCACTGTATCTCACATTAGGTAGAATGCACTGAGGAACAGCACAATCCATCTGTACTACCATCCATTGGTGGGGTCAGCACTCTCTATATCTATATCCCTACAACGTATATGTATTAGCTCTATTAGGTCTGTATCTCACATTAGGTAGAATACACTGAGGAACAGCATCATCCATCTGTACTCCCATTCATTGGTGTTGTCAGCACTCTCTATCTCTATACCCCCTACAACTTATATGTACTAGCTCTAGTATGACTGTATCTCACAGTAGGTAGAATACTCTGAGGAACAGCATCATCCATCTGTACTCCCATTCATTGGTGGGTTCAGCACTCTCTATATCTATACCCCTACAAATTATACATACTAGCAATCTCATGTCTGTATCTCACAGTAGGTAGAATACACTGAAGAACAGCATCATAAGTCTGTACTCCTATTCGTTGGTGGGGTCAGCACGCTCTATATCTATACCCCTACAACTTATATGTACTAGCTCTATTATGTCTGTATCTCACAGCAGGTAGAATACACTGAGGAACAGCATCATCTATCTGTACTCCCACTCGTTGGTGCGATCAACACTCTCTATATCTATACCCCTACAACATATATGTACTAGCTCTATTATCACTGTATCTCACATTAAGTAGAATACACTGAGGAACAGCATCATCCATCTGTACTCCCATCCATTGGTGGGGTCAGCACTCTCCATATCTATACCCCTACAACTTATATGTACCACCTCTCTTATGACTGTATCTCAAAGTAGGTAGAATACACTGAGGAACAGCATCATCCATCTGTACTCCCATTCGTTGCTGGGGTCAGCGTTCTCTGTATCTATACCCCCTACAACTTATATGTACTAGCTCTCTTTTGTCTGTATCTCACAGTAGGTAGAATACACTGAGAAACAGCATCATACATCTGTACTCTCATTCGTTGGTGGGGTCAGCACTCTCTATATCTATACCCCTACAACGTATATGTACTAGCTCTATTATGACTGTATCTCACAGTAGGTAGAATACACTGAGGAACAGCATCATCCATCTGAACTCCCATTCATTGGTGGGGTCAGCACTGTCTATATCTATACCCCTACAACGTGTATGTACTAGCTGTATTATGACTGTATTTCACAGTAGGTAGAATACACTGAGGAACAGCATCATCCATCTGTACTCCCATTCATTGGTGCGGTCAGCACTCTCTATATCGATACCCCTACAACGTATATGTACTATCTCCAATATTACTGTATCTCACAGTAGGTAGAATACACTGATGAACAGCATCATGCATCTGTACTCCCATTCTTTGGTGGAGTCAGCACTCTCTATATCTATACCCCCTACAACTTATATGTACTAGCTCTCTTTTGTCTGTATCTCACAGTAGGTAGAATACACTGAGAAACAGCATCATACATCTGTACTCTCATTCGTTGGTGGGGTCAGCACTCTCTATATCTATACCCCTACAACGTATATGTACTAGCTCTATTATGACTGTATCTCACAGTAGGTAGAATACACTGAGGAACAGCATCATACATCTGTACTCTCATTCGTTGGTGGGGTCAGCACTCTCTATATATACCCCTACAACGTATATGTACTAGCTCTATTATGGCTGTATCTCACAGTAGGTAGAATACACTGAGGAACAGCATCATCCATCTGAACTCCCATTCATTGGTGGGGTCAGCACTGTCTATATCTATACCCCTACAACGTGTATGTACTAGCTGTATTATGACTGTATTTCACAGTAGGTAGAATACACTGAGGAACAGCATCATCCATCTGTACTCCCATTCATTGGTGCGGTCAGCACTCTCTATATCGATACCCCTACAACGTATATGTACTATCTCCAATATTACTGTATCTCACAGTAGGTAGAATACACTGATGAACAGCATCATGCATCTGTACTCCCATTCTTTGGTGGAGTCAGCACTCTCTATATCTATACCCCTACAACTTATATGTACTAGCTCTATTATCACTGTATCTGACAGGAGGTAGAATACACTGAGGAACAGCATCACCCATCTGTACTCCCACTCGTTGGAGGGGTCAGCACTCTCTATAGCTATACCCCCTACAACGTATATGTACTAGCTCTATTATGACTGTATCTCACAGTAGGTAGAATACACTGAGGAACAGCATCATCCATCTGTACTCCAGTCGGTGGGTCAGCTCTGTCAATATCTATACCCCTACAACATATATGTACTAGCACTATTATGACTGTATCTCACAGTAGGTAGAATACACTGAGGAACAGCATCATCCATCTGTACTCCCATTCATTGGTGGGGTCAGCACTCTCTATATCTGTACCCCTACAACTTATATGTACTAGCTCTATTATGGCTGTATCTGACAGTAGGAAGAATACACTGAGGAAGAGCATCATCCATCTGTACTCCCATTAATTGGTGGGGTCAGCACTCTCTATCTCTATACCCCCTATAACTTATATGTACTACCTGTATTATGGCTGTATCTCACAGTAGGTAGAATACACTGAGGAACAGCATCTTCCATCTGTACTCCCATTCGTTGGTGGAGTCAGCATTCTCTATATCTATACCCCTACAACTTAAATGTACTAGCTCTAGTATGACTGTATCTCACAGTAGGTAGAATACACTGAGGAACATCATTATCCATCTGTACTCCCATTCATTGGTGGGTTCAGCACTCTCTGTATCTATACCCCTACAACTTATACGTACTAGCAATCTTATGTCTGTATCTCACAGTAGGTAGAATACACTGAGGAAAAGAATCATCCATCTGAACTCCCATTCGTTGGTGGGGTCAGCACTCTCTATATCTATCCCCCTACAACTTATATGTACTACCTCTATTATGGCTGTATCTCACAGTAGGTAGAATACACTGAGGAACAGCATCATACATCTGTACTCCTATTCGTTGGTGGGGTCAGCACGCTCTATATCTATACCCCTACAACGTATATGTACTAGCTCTATTATGTCTGTATCTCACAGCAGGTAGAATACACTGAGGAACAGCATCATCCATCTGTACTCCCATTCATTGGTGCGATCAACACTCTCTATATCTATACCCCTACAACATATATGTACTAGCTCTGTTATCACTGTATCTCACATTAGGTAGAATACACTGAGGAACAGCTTCATCCATCTGTACTCCCATCCATTGGTGGGGTCAGCACTCTCTATATCTATACCCCTACAACTTACATGTACTACCTCTCTTATGACTGTATTTTACTGTAGATAGAATACACTGAGGAACAACATCATCTGTCTGTTCTCCCATTCATGTTGGGGTCAGCACTTTCTATATCTATACCCCTACAACATATATGTACTAGCTCTGTTATGACTGTATCTCACAGTAGGTAGAATACACTGAGGAACAGCATCATCCATCTGTACTCCCATTCGTTGGTGGGGTCAGCACTCTCTATATCTATACCCCTACAACTTATATGTACTAGCTCTGTTATGACTGTATCTCACAGTAGGTAGAATACACTGTGGAACAGCATCATCCATCTGTATTCGCATTCATTGGTGAGGTCAGCACTCTCTTTATCTATAGCCCTACAACTTATATGTACTAGCTCTATTACGACTGTATCTCACAGTAGGTAGAATACACTGAGGAACAGCATCATCCATCTGTACTCCCATTCATTGGTGGGGTCAGCGTTCTCTGTATATATACCCCCTACAACTTATATGTACTAGCTCTCTTATGTCTGCATCTCACAGTAGGTGGAATACACTGAGGAACAGCATCATACATCTGTACTCTCATTCGTTGATGGGGTCAGCACTCTCTATATCTATATCCCTACAACGTATATGTACTAGCTCTGTTATGACTGTATCTCACAGTAGCTAGAATACACTGAGGAACAGCATCATACATCTGTACTCTCATTCGTTGGTGGGGTCATCACTCTCTATATATATACCCCTCCAACGTAGATGTACTAGCTCTATTATGGCTGTATCTCACAGTAGGTAGTATACACTGAGGAACAGCATCAACCATCTGTACTCCCATTCATTGGTGGGGTCAGCACTCTCTATATCTATACCCCTACAACTTATATGTACTAGCTCTATTATGACTGTATCTCACAGTAGAAACAATACACTGAGGAACAGCATCATCCATCTGTACTCCCAATCATTGGTGGGGTCAGCACTCTCTATATCTATACCCCTACAACATATATGTACTAGCTCTATTATGACTGTATCTCCCAGTAGGTAGAATACACTGAGGAACAGCATCATCCATCTGTACTTCCATTCTTTTTTGGGGTCAGCACTCTCTATATCTATACCCCTACAACTTATATGTACTAGCTCTCTTATGACTGTATCTCAAAGTAGGTAGAATACACTGAGGAACACCATCATCCATCTGTACTCCCATTCATTGGTGGGGTCAGCACTATCTATATCTATACCCCTACAATGTATATGTACTACCTGTATTATGACTGTATCTCACAGTAGGTAGAATACACTGAGGAACAGCATCATCCACCTGTACTCCCATTCATTGGTGGGGTCAGCACTCTCTATATCTATACCCCTACAACGTATATGTACTAGCTCCAGTATGACTGTATCTCACAGTAGGTAGAATACACTGATGAACAGCATCATGCATCTGTACTCCCATTCGTTGGTGGAGTCATCACTCTCTATATCTATACCCCTACAACTTATATGTACTAGCTCTATTATCAATGTATCTGACAGGAGGTAGAATACACTGAGGAACAGCAACATCCGTCTGTACTCCCATTCGTTGGCGGGGTCAGCACTCTCTATATCTATACCCCCTACAACGTATATGTACTAGCTCTATTATGACTGTATCTCACAGTAGGTAGAATACACTGAGGAACAGCATCATCCATCTGTACTCTCAGTTGTTGGGGTCAGCACTGTCTATATCTATACCCCTACAACACATATGTACTAGCTCTATTATGACTGTATCTCACAGTAGGTAGAATACACTGAGGAACAGCATCATCCATCTGTACTCCCATTCATTGGTGGGGTCAGCACTCTCTACATCTGTACCCCTACAACTTATATGTACTAGCTCTATTATGGCTGTATCTCACAGTAGGTAGAATACACTGAGGAACAGCATCTTCCATCTGTACTCCCATTCGTTGGTGGAGTCAGCATTCTCTATATCTATACCCCTACAACTTATATGTACTAGCTATAGTATGACTGTATCTCACAGTAGGTAGAATACAATGAGGAACAGCATCATCCATCTGTACTGCCATTCATTGGTGGGGTAAGCACTCTCTATATCTATACCCCTACAAATTATACTTACTAGCAATCTTATGTCTATATCTCACAGTAGGTAGAATACACTGAGGAACAGCATCATCCATCTGAACTCCCATTCGTTGGAGGGGTCAGCACTCTCTATATCTATACCCCTACAACTTATATGTACTAACTCTATTATGGCTGTATCTCACAGTAGGTAGAATACACTGAGGAACAGCATCATCTATCTGTACTCCCATTCATTGGTGGGGTCAGCACTCTCTATATCTATACCCCTACAAAGTATATGTACTAGCTCCAGTATGACTGTATCTCACAGTAGGTAGAATACACTGAGGAACAGCATCATCCATCTGTACTTCCATTCTTTTTTGGGGTCAGCACTCTCTATATCTATACCCCTACAACTTATATGTACTAGCTCTCTTATGACTGTATGTCACAGTAGGTAGAACACACTGAGGAACAGCATCATCCATCTGTACTCCCATTCATTGGTGGGGTCAGCACTCTCTATATCTATACCCCTACAACGTACATGTACTAGCTGTATTATGACTGTATCTCACAGCAGGTAGAATACACTGAGGAACAGTATCATCCATCTGTACTCCCATTCGTTGGTGGGGTCAGCACTCTATATCTATACCGCCTACAACTTATATTTACTAGCTCTATTATGGCTGTATCTCACAGCAGGTAGAATACAGTGAGGAACAGCATCATCCATCTGTACTCCCATTCATTGATGGGGTCAGCACTCTCTATATCTATACCCCTACAATGTATATGTACTAGCTGTATTATGACTGCATCTCTCAGTAGGTAGAATACACTGAGTAACAGCATCATCCATCTGTACTCCTATTCATTGGTGGGGTCAGCACTCTCTATATCTATACCCCTACAACTTATATGTACTAGCTCTATTATGGCTGTATCTCACAGTAGGTAGAATACACTGAGGAACAGCATCATCCATATGTACTCCCATTCGTTGGTGGGGTCAGCACTCTCTATATCTATACCCCTACAACTTATATGTACTAGCTCTTTTATGGCTGTATCTCACGGTAGGTAGAATACACTCAGGAACAGCATCATCCATCTGTACTCCTTTTCGTTGGTGGGGTCAGCACTCTCTATATCTGTACCCCTACAACGTATATGTACTAGCTCTCTTACGACTGTATCTCACAGTAGGTAGAATATACTGAGGAAAAGCATCATCCATCTGTACTCCCATTCGTTGGTGGGGTCAGCATTCTCTGTATCTACACCCCTACAACGTATATGTACTAGCTCTGTTATGACTGTATCTCACAGTAGGTAGAATACGCTGAGGAACAGCATCATCCATCTGTACTCACATTCATTGCTGGGTTCAGCACTCTCTATATCTATACCCCTACAACTTATATGTGCTAGCTCTATTATGGCTGTATCTCACAGTAGGTAGAATACACTGAGGAACAGCATCGTCCATCTGTACTCCCATTCATTGGTGGGGTCAGCACTCTTTATATTTATACCACTACAACTTATATGTACCAGCTCTATTAAGGCTGTATCTCACAGTAGGTAGAATACACTGAGGAACAGCATCATCCATCTGTACTCCCATTCATTGGTGGGGTCAGCACTCTCTATATCTGTACCCCTACAACTTCTATGTACTAGCTCTATTATGGCTGTATCTGACAGTAGGAAGAATACACTGAGGAACAGCATCATCCATCTGTACTCCCATTAATTGGTGGGGTCAGCAGTCTCTATCTCTATACCCCCTACAACTTATATGTACTAGCTGTATTATGGCTGTATCTCACAGTAGGTAGAATACACTGAGGAACAGCATCTTTCATATGTACTCACATTCATTGGTGGAGTCAGCATTCTCTATATCTATACCCCTACAACTTATATGTACTAGCTCTAATATGACTGTATCTCACAGTAGGTAGAATACACTGAGGAACAGCATCATACATCTGTACTCTCATTCGTTGCTGGGGTCAGCACTGTCTATATCTATACCCCTACAACGTATATGTACTAGCTCTACTATGACAGTATCTCACAGTAGGTAGAATACACTGAGGAACAGCATCATCCATCTGAACTGCCATTCGTTGGTGTGGTCAGCACTCTCTATATCTATACCCCTACAACTTATATGTACTAGCTCTATTATGGCTGTATCTCACAGTAGGTAGAATACACTGAGGAACAGCATCATACATCTGTACTCCTATTCGTTGGTGGGGTCAGCACGCTCTATATCTATACCCCTACAACGTATAGGCACTAGCTCTATTATGACTGTATCTCACAGCAGGTAGAATACACTGAGGAACAGCATCATCCATCTGTACTCCCATTCGTTGGTGCGATCAACACTCTCTATATCTATACCCCTACAACATATATGTACTAGCTCTATTATCACTGTATCTCACATTAGGTAGAATACACTGGGGAACAGCATCATCCATCTGTACTCCCATCCATTGGTGGGGTCAGCACTCTCTGTATCTATACCCCTACAACTTATATGTACTACCTCTCTTATGACTGTATTTTGCAGTAGGTAGAATACACTGAGGAACAGCATCATCTGTCTGTACTCCCATTCATGGTGGGGTCAGCACTTTCTATATCTATACCCCTACAACATATATGTACTAGCTCTATTATCACTGTATCTCACATTAGGTAGAATGCACTGAGGAACAGCATAATCCATCTGTACTACCATCCATTGGTGGGGTCAGCACTCTCTATATCTATATCCCTACAACGTATATGTATTAGCTCTATTAGGTCTGTATCTCACATTAGGTAGAATACACTGAGGAACAGCATCATCCATCTGTACTCCCATCCATTGGTGGGGTCAGCACTCTCCATATCTATACCCCTACAACTTATATGTACTACCTCTCTTATGACTGTATTTTACAGTAGGTAGAATACACTGAGGAACAGCATCATCTCTCTGTACTCCCATTCATGGTGGGGTCAGCACTTTCTATATCTATACCCCTACAACATATATGTACTAGCTCTGTTATGACTGTATCTCAAAGTAGGTAGAATACACTGAGGAACAGCATCATCCATCTGTACTCCCATTCGTTGCTGGGGTCAGCGTTCTCTGTATCTATACCCCCTACAACTTATATGTACTAGCTGTCTTTTGTCTGTATCTCACAGTAGGTAGAATACACTGAGAAACAGCATCATACATCTGTACTCTCATTCGTTGGTGGGGTCAGCACTCTCTAATACTATACCCCTACAACGTATATGTACTAGCTCTATTATGACTGTATCTCACAGTAGGTAGAATACACTGAGGAACAGCATCATACATCTGTACTCTCATTCGTTGGTGGGGTCAGCACTCTCTATATATATACCCCTACAACGTATATGTACTAGCTCTATTATGGCTGTATCTCACAGTAGGTAGAATACACTGAGGAACAGCATCATCCATCTGAACTCCCATTCATTGGTGGGGTCAGCACTGTCTATATCTATACCCCTACAACGTGTATGTACTAGCTGTATTATGACTGTATTTCACAGTAGGTTGAATACACTGAGGAACAGCATCATCCATCTGTACTCCCATTCATTGGTGCGGTCAGCACTCTCTATATCGATACCCCTACAACGTATATGTACTATCCCCAATATTACTGTATCTCACAGTAGGTAGAATACACTGATGAACAGCATCATGCATCTGTACTCCCATTCGTTGGTGGAGTCAGCACTCTCTATATCTATACCCCTACAACTTATATGTACTAGCTCTATTATCACTGTATCTGACAGGAGGTAGAATACACTGAGGAACAGCATCACCCATCTGTACTCCCATTCGTTGGAGGGGTCAGCACTCTCTATAGCTATACCCCCTACAACGTATATGTACTAGCTCTATTATGACTGTATCTCACAGTAGGTAGAATACACTGAGGAACAGCATCATCCATCTGTACTCCAGTCGGTGGGTCAGCTCTGTCAATATCTATACCCCTACAACATATATGTACTAGCTCTATTATGACTGTATCTCACAGTAGGTAGAATACACTGAGGAACAGCATCATCCATCTGTACTCCCATTCATTGGTGGGGTCAGCACTCTCTATATCTGTACCCCTACAACTTATATGTACTAGCTCTATTATGGCTGTATCTGACAGTAGGAAGAATACACTGAGGAAGAGCATCATCCATCTGTACTCCAATTAATTGGTGGGGTCAGCACTCTCTATCTCTATACCCCCTATAACTTATATTTACTACCTGTATTATGGCTGTATCTCACAGTAGGTAGAATACACTGAGGAACAGCATCTTCCATCTGTACTCCCATTCGTTGGTGGAGTCAGAATTCTCTATATCTATACCCCTACAACTTAAATGTACTAGCTCTAGTATGACTGTATCTCACAGTAGGTAGAATACACTGAGGAACATCATTATCCATCTGTACTCCCATTCATTGGTGGGTTCAGCACTCTCTGTATCTATACCCCTACAACTTATACGTACTAGCAATCCTATGTCTGTATCTCACAGTAGGTAGAATACACTGAGGAAAAGAATCATCCATCTGAACTCCCATTCGTTGGTGGGGTCAGCACTCTCTATATCTATACCCCTACAACTTATATGTACTACCTCTATTATGGCTGTATCTCACAGTAGGTAGAATACACTGAGGAACAGCATCATACATCTGTACTCCTATTCGTTGGTGGGGTCAGCACACTCTATATCTATACCCCTACAACGTATATGTACTAGCTTTATTATGTCTGTATCTCACAGCAGGTAGAATACACTGAGGAACAGCATCATCCATCTGTACTCCCATTCATTGGTGCGATCAACACTCTCTATATCTATACCCCTACAACATATATGTACTAGCTCTATTATCACTGTATCTCACATTAGGTAGAATACACTGAGGAACAGCTTCATCCATCTGTACTCCCATCCATCGGTGGGGTCAGCACTCTCTATATCTATACCCCTACAACTTACATGTACTACCTCTCTTATGACTGTATTTTACTGTAGATAGAATACACTGAGGAACAACATCATCTGTCTGTTCTCCCATTCATGTTGGGGTCAGCACTTTCTATATCTATACCCCTACAACATATATGTACTAGCTCTGTTATGACTGTATCTCACAGTAGGTAGAATACACTGAGGAACAGCGTCATCCATCTGTACTCCCATTCGTTGGTGGGGTCAGCACTCTCTATATCTATACCCCTACAACTTATATGTACTAGCTCTGTTATGACTGTATCTCACAGTAGGTAGAATACACTGTGGAACAGCATCATCCATCTGTATTCGCATTCATTGGTGGGGTCAGCACTCTCTTTATCTATAGCCCTACAACTTATATGTACTAGCTCTGTTACGACTGTATCTCACAGTAGGTAGAATACACTGAGGAACAGCATCATCCATCTGTACTCCCATTCGTTGGTGGGGTCAGCGTTCTCTGTATCTATACCCCCTACAACTTATATGTACTAGCTCTCTTATGTCTGCATCTCACAGTAGGTGGAATACACTGAGGAACAGCATCATACATCTGTACTCTTATTCGTTGATGGGGTCAGCACTCTCTATATCTATACCCCTACAACGTATATGTACTAGCTCTGTTATGACTGTATCTCACAGTAGGTAGAATACACTGAGGAACAGCATCATACATCTGTACTCTCATTCGTTGGTGGGGTCAGCACTCTCTATATCTATACCCCTACAACTTATATGTACTAGCTCTATTATGACTGTATCTCACAGTAGAAACAATACACTGAGGAACAGCATCATCCATCTGTACTCCCAATCATTGGTGGGGTCAGCACTCTCTATATCTATACCCCTACAACATATATGTACTAGCTCTATTATGACTGTATCTCACAGTAGGTAGAATACACTGAGGAACAGCATCATCCATCTGTACTTCCATTCTTTTTTGGGGTCAGCACTCTCTATATCTATACCCCTACAACTTATATGTACTAGCTCTCTTATGACTGTATCTCACAGTAGGTAGAATACAATGAGGAACAGCATCATCCATCTGTACTCCCATTCATTGGTGGGGTCAGCACTATCTATATCTATACCCCTACAATGTATATGTACTACCTGTATTATGACTGTATCTCACAGTAGGTAGAATACACTGAGGAACACTATCATCCATCTGTACTCCCATTCGTTGGTGGGGTCAGCACTCTATATCTACACCCCCTACAGCTTATATTTACTAGCTCTATTATGGCTGTATCTCACAGCAGGTAGAATACACAGAGGAACAGCATCATCCATCTGTACTCCCATTCATTGGTGGGGTCAGCACTCTCTATATCTATACCCCTACAACGTATATGTACTAGCTCTATTATTACTGTATCTCACAGTAGGTAGAATACAATGAGGAACAGCATCATCCATCTGTACTCCCATTCGTTGGTGGGGTCAGCACGCTCTATATCTATACCCCTACAACTTTAATGCACTAGCTCTCTTACGACTGTATCTCACAGTAGGTAGAATACACTGAGGAACAGCATCATCCATCTGTACTCCCATTCGTTGGTAGGGTCACCACACTCTATATCTATACCCCTACAATGTATATGTACTAGCTCTATTATGACTGCATCTCTCAGTAGGTATAATACACTGAGGAACAGCATCATCCATCTGTACTCCTATTCGTTGGTGGGGTCAGCACTCTCTATATCTATACCCCTACATCTTATATGTACTAGCTCTATTATGGCTGTATCTCACAGTAGGTAGAATACAATGAGGAACAGCATCATCCATCTGTACTCCCATTCGCTGGTGGGGTCAGCACTCTCTATATCTATACCACTACAACTTATAATGCACTAGCTCTATTATGGCTGTATCTCACAGTAGGTAGAATACACTGAGGAACAGCATCATCCATCTGTACTCCTATTCGTTGGTGGGGTCAGCACTCTCTATATCTATACCCCTACAACTTATATGTACTAGCTCTCTTACGACTGTATCTCACAGTAGGTAGAATATACTGAGGAACAGCATCATCCATCTGTACTCCCATTCGTTGGTGGGGTCAGCATTCTCTGTATCTACACCCCTACAACGTATATGTACTAGCTCTATTATGACTGTATCTCACAGTAGGTATAATACACTGAGGAACAGCATCATCCATCTGTACTCACATTCATTGCTGGGTTCAGCACTCTCTATATCTATACCCCTACAACTTATATGTACTAGCTCTATTATGGCTGTATCTCACAGTAGGTAGAATACACTGAGGAACAGCATCATCCATCTGTACTCCCATTCGTTGGTGGGGTCAGCACCCTTTATATCTATACCACTACAACGTATATGTACTAGCTCTATTATGGCTGTATCTCACAGTAGGTAGAATACACTGAGGAACAGCATCATCCATCTGTACTCTTATTCGTCGGTGGGGTCAGCACTCTATATCTATACCCCTACAACTTATATGTACTTGCTCTATTATGGCTGTATCTCACAGTACGTAGAACACACTGAGGAACAGCATCATCCATCTGTACTACCATTCGTTGGTGGGGTCAGCACTCTCTATATCTATACCCCTACAATGTATATGTACTAGCTCTACTATGACTCTATCTCACAGTAGGTAAAATACACTGAGGAACAGCATCATCCATCTGAAATCCCATTCATTGGTGGGGTCAGCACTCTCTATATATATATATACCCCTACAACGTATATGTACTAGCAATCTTATGTCTGTATCTCACAGTAGGTAGAATACACTGAGGAACAGCATCATCCATCTGTACTCCCATCCGTTGGTGGGGTCAGCACTGTCTATATCTATACCCCTATAACGTGTATGTACTCGCTGTATTATGACTGTATTTCACAGGAGGTAGAATACACTGAGGAAAAGCATCATCCATCTGTACTCCCATTCATTGGTGGGGTCAGCACTCTCTATATCTATACCCCTACAACGTATATGTACTAGCTCCAGTATGACTGTATCTCACAGTACGTAGAATACACTGAGGAACAGCATCATGCAGCTGTACTCCCATTCATTGGTGGAGTCAGCACTCTCTATATCTATACCCCTACAACTTATATGTACTAGCTCTATTATCACTGTATCTGACAGGAGGTAGAATACACTGAGGAACAGCATCATCCATCTGTACTCCCAGTTGGTGGGGTCAGCACTGTCTATATCTATACCCCTACAACATATATGTACTAGCTCTATTATGACTGTATCTCACAGTAGGTAGAATACACTTAGGAACAGCATCATCCATCTGTACTCCCATTAATTGGTGGGGTTAGCACTCTCTATCTCTATACCCCCTACAACTTATATGTACTAGCTGTATTATGGCTGTATCTCACAGTAGGTAGAATACACTGAGGAACAGCATCTTTCATATGTACTCCCATTCGTTGGTGGAGTCAGCATTCTCTATATCTATACCCCTACAAATTATATGTACTAGCTCTAGTATGACTGTATCTCACAGTAGGTAGAATACGCTGAGGAACAGCATCATCCATCCGTACTCCCATTCATTGGTGGGTTCAGCACTCTCTATATCTATACCCCTACAACTTATATGTACTAGCAATCTTATGTCTGTATCTCACAGTAGGTAGAATACACTGAGGAACAGCATCATACATCTGTACTCTCATTCGTTGGTGGGGTCAGCACTCTCTATATCTATACCCCTACAACGTATATGTACTAGCTCTATTACGACTGTATCTCACAGTTGGTAGTATACACTGAGGATCAGCATCATCCATCTGAACTCCCATTCGTTGGTGGGGTCAGCACTCTCTATATCTATACCCCTACAACTTACATGTACTAGCTCTATTATGGCTGTATCTCACTGTAGGTAGAATACACTGAGGAACAGCATCATACATCTGTACTCCTATTCGTTGGTGGGGTCAGCACGCTCTATATCTATACCCCTACAACATATGTGTACTAGCTCTTCTATGACTTTATCTCACAGCAGGTAGAATACACTGAGGAACAGCATCATCCATCTATACTCCCATTCATTGGTGCGATCAACACTCTCTATATCTTTACCCCTACAACATATATGTACTAGCTCTATTATCACTGTATCTCACATTAGGTAGAATACACTGGGGAACAGCATCATCCATCTGTACTCCCATCCATTGGTGGGGTCAGCACTCTCTATATCTATACCCCTACAACTTACATGTACTACCTCTCTTATGACTGTATTTTACAGTAGGTAAAATACACTGAGGAACAGCATCATCTGTCTGTACTCCCATTCATGGTGGGGTCAGCACTTTCTATATCTATACCTCTACAACATATATGTACTAGCTCTATTATCACTGTATCTCACATTAGGTAGAATACACTGAGGAACAGCATCATCCATCTGTACTACCATCAGTTGGTGGGGTCAGCACTCTCTATATCTATACCCCTACAACGTATATGTATTAGCTCTATTATGTCTCTATCTCACATTAGGTAGAATACACATAGGAAAAGCATCATCCATCTGTACTCCCATTCATTGGTGGGGTCAGCACTCTCTATATCTATACCCCTACAAATTATACGTACTAGCAATCTCATGTCTGTATCTCACAGTAGGTAGAATACACTGAAGAACAGCATCATAAGTCTGTACTCCTATTCGTTGGTGGGGTCAGCACGCTCTATATCTATACCCCTACAACTTATATGTACTAGCTCTATTATGTCTGTATCTCACAGCAGGTAGAATACACTGAGGAACAGCATCATCTATCTGTACTCCCACTCGTTGGTGCGATCAACACTCTCTATATCTATACCCCTACAACATATATGTACTAGCTCTATTATCACTGTATCTCACATTAAGTAGAATACACTGAGGAACAGCATCATCCATCTGTACTCCCATCCATTGGTGGGGTCAGCACTCTCCTTATCTATACCTCTACAACTTATATGTACTACCTCTCTTATGACTGTATTTTACAGTAGGTAGAATACACTGAGGAACAGCATCATCTCTCTGTACTCCCATTCATGGTGGGGTCAGCACTTTCTATATCTATACCCCTACAACATATATGTACTAGCTCTGTTATGACTGTATCTCAAAGTAGGTAGAATACACTGAGGAACAGCATCATCCATCTGTACTCCCATTCGTTGCTGGGGTCAGCGTTCTCTGTATCTATACCCCCTACAACTTATATGTACTAGCTCTCTTTTGTCTGTATCTCACAGTAGGTAGAATACACTGAGAAACAGCATCATACATCTGTACTCTCATTCGTTGGTGGGGTCAGCACTCACTATATCTATACCCCTACAACGTATATGTACTAGCTCTATTATGACTGTATCTCACAGTAGGTAGAATACACTGAGGAACAGCATCATACATCTGTACTCTCATTCGTTGGTGGGGTCAGCACTCTCTATATATATACCCCTACAACGTATATGTACTAGCTCTATTATGGCTGTATCTCACAGTAGGTAGAATACACTGATGAACAGCATCATCCATCTGAACTCCCATTCATTGGTGGGGTCAGCACTGTCTATATCTATACCCCTACAACGTGTATGTACTAGCTGTATTATGAACCCACAGACATTGCCAACATACTGGCAGACAGGTTCAGTGCAAACTTCACCCCCCTCTCCCCCCCTAAAGGAGAGATAACTATCCCAGCCGAGTGTAGCCTCCCGGACATCTCAAATGCGCAGGTGAAAGCTGCTCTCTCTAAAGCTAAAAACACAGCATCAATGGGACCGGATGGTGTCCCCGGCTGTGTGCTACACGAGCTAAATGAGGAATTAAACCCGCACATAAGGCAGCTGTTTAATCTCAGCCTTACCACAGGATACGTGCCCAAGGAGTGGCGTGACGGCAACTGTGGTCCCACTCCACAAAGGCGGTGCCTCTACGGACCCTGGTAATTACCGCCCCATAAGCTTAACAAGTCTAGTCTGCAAAGCTATGGAGAGGATCATAATGGAGCTCATAAACAAAGATATAGGGACTTGCAGACATTGGACCCGACCCAGTTTGGCTTTGTCAAGGGAAGATCATGCCTTTTGAACTTGGTTGACTTCTTCAAAACAGTCACCAAGGCCATTGATGAGGGAAAGGCAGTCCATACAGCCTACCTTGACCTTGCAAGGCTTTACACAATACCCCACTCGGGTATTGTAGAAAACTTACCAGCTTAAATGTAAACCCATATGTCACAAGATGGGTTGCAAACTGGCTTAAGGACAGAACCCACAGGGTTAGAGTTGCTGGCGCTGTGTCAGACTCCAAGCCGGTCACAAGTGGTGTCCCACAGGGCTTGGTCCTTGGCCTCTATTGTTTGGCATCTACTTCTCAGAAGTACAGGCCAACATGGGAGGACTTTGGCTGACAAAGTTTGCAGACGACTGCAAACTGGGCCATAGTGGAAAGTGCAACGGACACGGATATCCTTCAGAAGAGACTCACGAAACAGATAGCTGGTGCCAGAGCCATGGCCTGAAGTTAAACGCCAAAAATGTATAGTCATACCCTTCGAAAAACAAGGTAACCCCAAGCTACCATATAGGTGGCAATCCACTAAGCACAGAAGAGGTTATCAGGGACCTGGGGACCCAGGTTGACAGTGGCCTTTCTTTTGACACTCACATTGCTAAAGTGGTTAGAAAGACCTTCTACATTGCCCACCTGATCATGAAGGATTCACATCCAGATCTAGTGAGGTCATTGTTCCCTGTACTCTTCACTTATCAGACCAATGATCGAGTACAATGCCCCATTCGGGATGTATCTCACCCGACATCTGCAGCAATTGGAGAGAACCCAAAAGTTCCTCACCAAAAGGATAAAGGGACTCCAAAATCTGTCATATGCTGCCAGATTGAAGAAACTCCAGCTCTATTCAGTCGCATACCGCCTGCTCAGAGGTGACATGTGCCTGACATACAAGGCCATGTCCAACCCGAATTAATGGACATGCTCCACCTCAAAAAATCCAAATCCACCAAAACCACTAGAGCAAGCGACTTAAACCTTAGCACGGATATAAATAGGACGTGCTGGAGGGATAGATTTATCACTCAGAGACTCCCTATGCTGTGGAATAAAATCCCGGTCCATGTGAGGCAGAGCACCTCGCTGACTCTGTTCAAGAGAAATCTAGACCTGTGGATGGGAGATCGTAGGTTTACCCCAGGAATCATCTCTGTGTCACTGCTGGACAGAGGCACAACAAACTAATGGGCACAGTATTTTTTCATATAAGGGGTGGCGTAAGCCACAATAATTTGGGCTAGGCTTATAAATGCCTTAGGGCAGATAGCCTAGTATAAACCTATGAACCTATGAACCTATGAACCTATGACTGTATTTCACAGTAGGTAGAATACACTGAGGAACAGCATCATCCATCTGTACTCCCATTCATTGGTGCGGTCAGCACTCTCTATATCGATACCCCTACAACGTATATGTACTATCTCCAATATTACTGTATCTCACAGTAGGTAGAATACACTGATGAACAGCATCATGCATCTGTACTCCCATTCGTTGGTGGAGTCAGCACTCTCTATATCTATACCCCTACAACTTATATGTACTAGCTCTATTATCACTGTATCTGACAGGAGGTAGAATACACTGAGGAACAGCATCACCCATCTGTACTCCCACTCGTTGGAGGGGTCAGCACTCTCTATAGCTATACCCCCTACAACGTATATGTACTAGCTCTATTATGACTGTATCTCACAGTAGGTAGAATACACTGAGGAACAGCATCATCCATCTGTACTCCAGTCGGTGGGTCAGCTCTGTCAATATCTATACCCCTACAACATATATGTACTAGCTCTATTATGACTGTATCTCACAGTAGGTAGAATACACTGAGGAACAGCATCATCCATCTGTACTCCCATTCATTGGTGGGGTCAGCACTCTCTATATCTGTACCCCTACAACTTATATGTACTAGCTCTATTATGGCTGTATCTGACAGTAGGAAGAATACACTGAGGAAGAGCATCATCCATCTGTACTCCCATTAATTGGTGGGGTCAGCACTCTCTATCTCTATACCCCCTATAACTTATATGTACTACCTGTATTATGGCTGTATCTCACAGTAGGTAGAATACACTGAGGAACAGCATCTTCCATCTGTACTCCCATTCGTTGGTGGAGTCAGCATTCTCTATATCTATACCCCTACAACTTAAATGTACTAGCTCTAGTATGACTGTATCTCACAGTAGGTAGAATACACTGAGGAACATCATTATCCATCTGTACTCCCATTCATTGGTGGGTTCAGCACTCTCTGTATCTATACCCCTACAACTTATACGTACTAGCAATCTTATGTCTGTATCTCACAGTAGGTAGAATACACTGAGGAAAATAATCATCCATCTGAACTCCCATTCGTTGGTGGGGTCAGCACTCTCTATATCTATACCCCTACAACTTATATGTACTACCTCTATTATGGCTGTATCTCACAGTAGGTAGAATACACTGAGGAACAGCATCATACATCTGTACTCCTATTCGTTGGTGGGGTCAGCACGCTCTATATCTATACCCCTACAACGTATATGTACTAGCTCTATTATCACTGTATCTCACATTAGGTAGAATACACTGAGGAACAGCTTCATCCATCTGTACTCCCATCCATTGGTGGGGTCAGCACTCTCTATATCTATACCCCTACAACGTACATGTACTACCTCTCTTATGACTGTATTTTACTGTAGATAGAATACACTGAGGAACAACATCATCTGTCTGTTCTCCCATTGATGTTGGGGTCAGCACTTTCTATATCTATACCCCTACAACATATATGTACTAGCTCTGTTATGACTGTATCTCACAGTAGGTAGAATACACTGAGGAACAGCGTCATCCATCTGTACTCCCATTCGTTGGTGGGGTCAGCACTCTCTATATCTATACCCCTACAACTTATATGTACTAGCTCTGTTATGACTGTATCTCACAGTAGGTAGAATACACTGTGGAACAGCATCATCCATCTGTATTCGCATTCATTGGTGGGGTCAGCACTCTCTTTATCTATAGCCCTACAACTTATATGTACTAGCTCTATTACGACTGTATCTCACAGTAGGTAGAATACACTGAGGAACAGCATCATCCATCTGTACTCCCATTCGTTGGTGGGGTCAGCGTTCTCTGTATCTATACCCCCTACAACTTATATGTACTAGCTCTCTTATGTCTGCATCTCACAGTAGGTGGAATACACTGAGGAACAGCATCATACATCTGTACTCTCATTCGTTGATGGGGTCAGTACTCTCTATATCTATACCCCTACAACGTATATGTACTAGCTCTGTTATGACTGTATCTCACAGTAGGTAGAATACACTGAGGAACAGCATCATGCATCTGTACTCTCATTCGTTGGTGGGGTCAGCACTCTCTATATATATACCCCTCCAACGTAGATGTACTAGCTCTATTATGGCTGTATCTCACAGTAGGTAGTATACACTGAGGAACAGCATCAACCATCTGTACTCCCATTCATTGGTGGGGTCAGCACTCTCTATATCTATACCCCTACAACTTATATGTACTAGCTCTATTATGACTGTATCTCACAGTAGAAACAATACACTGAGGAACAGCATCATCCATCTGTACTCCCAATCATTGGTGGGGTCAGCACTCTCTATATCTATACCCCTACAACATATATGTACTAGCTCTATTATCTCACAGTAGGTAGAATACACTGAGGAACAGCATCATCCATCTGTACTTCCATTCTTTTTTGGGGTCAGCACTCTCTATATCTATACCCCTACAACTTATATGTACTAGCTCTCTTATGACTGTATCTCACAGTAGGTAGAATACACTGAGGAACAGCATCATCCATCTGTACTCCCATTCATTGGTGGGGTCAGCACTATCTATATCTATACCCCTACAATGTATATGTACTACCTGTATTATGACTGTATCTCACAGTAGGTAGAATACACTGAGGAACACTATCAACCATCTGTACTCCCATTCGTTGGTGGGGTCAGCACTCTATATCTACACCCCCTACAACTTATATTTACTAGCTCTATTATGGCTGTATCTCACAGCAGGTAGAATACACAGAGGAACAGCATCATCCAACTGTACTCCCATTCATTGGTGGGGTCAGCACTCTCTATATCTATACCCCTACAACGTATATGTACTAGCTCTATTATTACTGTATCTCACAGTAGGTAGAATACAATGAGGAACAGCATCATCCATCTGTACTCCCATTCGTTGGTGGGGTCAGCACGCTCTATATCTATACCCCTACAACTTATATGTACTAGCTCTCTTACGACTGTATCTCACAGTAGGTAGAATACACTGAGGAACAGCATCATCCATCTCTACTCCCATTCGTTGGTAGGGTCACCACACTCTATATCTATACCCCTACAATGTATATGTACTAGCTCTATTATGACTGCATCTCTCAGTAGGTATAATACACTGAGGAACAGCATCATCCATCTGTACACCTATTCGTTGGTGGGGTCAGCACTCTCTATATCTATACCCCTACATCTTATATGTACTAGCTCTATTATGGCTGTATCTCACAGTAGGTAGAATACAATGAGGAACAGCATCATCCATCTGTACTCCCATTCGCTGGTGGGGTCAGCACTCTCTATATCTATACCACTACAACTTATACGTACTAGCTCTATTATGGCTGTATCTCACAGTAGGTAGAATACACTGAGGAACAGCATCATCCATCTGTACTCCTATTCGTTGGTGGGGTCAGCACTCTCTATATCTATACCCCTACAACTTATATGTACTAGCTCTCTTACGACTGTATCTCACAGTAGGTAGAATATACTGAGGAACAGCATCATCCATCTGTACTCCCATTCGTTGGTGGGGTCAGCATTCTCTGTATCTACACCCCTACAACGTATATGTACTAGCTCTATTATGACTGTATCTCACAGTAGGTAGAATACACTGAGGAACAGCATCATCCATCTGTACTCACATTCATTGCTGGGTTCAGCACTCTCTATATCTATACCCCTACAACTTATGTGTACTAGCTCTATTATGGCTGTATCTCACAGTAGGTAGAATACACTGAGGAACAGCATCATCCATCTGTACTCCCATTCGTTGGTGGGGTCAGCACCCTTTATATCTATACCACTACAACGTATATGTACTAGCTCTATTATGGCTGTATCTCACAGTAGGTAGAATACACTGAGGAACAGCATCATCCATCTGTACTCTTTTTCGTCGGTGGGGTCAGCACTCTATATCTATACCCCTACAACTTATATGTACTTGCTCTATTATGGCTGTATCTCACAGTACGTAGAACACACTGAGGAACAGCATCATCCCTCTGTACTACCATTCGTTGGTGGGGTCAGCACTCTCTATATCTATACCCCTACAATGTATATGTACTAGCACTACTATGACTGTATCTCACAGTAGGTAAAATACACTGAGGAACAGCATCATCCATCTGAACTCCCATTCATTGGTGGGGTCAGCACTCTCTATATATATATACCCCTACAACGTATATGTACTAGCAATCTTATGTCTGTATCTCACAGTAGGTAGAATACACTGAGGAACAGCATCATCCATCTGTACTCCCATCCGTTGGCGGGGTCAGCACTGTCTATATCTATACCCCTATAACGTGTATGTACTAGCTGTATTATGACTGTATATCACAGGAGGTAGAATACACTGAGGAAAAACATCATCCATCTGTACTCCCATTCATTGGTGGGGTCAGCACTCTCTATCTCTATACCCCTACAACGTATATGTACTAGCTCCAGTATGACTGTATCTCACAGTACGTAGAATACACTGAGGAACAGCATCATGCATCTGTACTCCCATTCATTGGTGGAGTCAGCACTCTCTATATCTATACCCCTACAACTTATATGTACTAGCTCTATTATCACTGTATCTGACAGGAGGTAGAATACACTGAGGAACAGCATCATCCATCTGTACTCCCAGTTGGTGGGGTCAGCACTGTCTATATCTATACCCCTACAACATATATGTACTAGCTCTATTATGACTGTATCTCACAGTAGGTAGAATACACTGAGGAACAGCATCATCCATCTGTACTCCCATTCATTGGTGGGGTCAGCACTCTCTATATCTGTACCCCTACAACTTATATGTACTAGCTCTATTATGGCTGTATCTGACAGTAGGAAGAATACACTGAGGAACAGCATCATCCATCTGTACTCCCATTAATTGCTGGGGTTAGCACTCTCTATCTCTATACCCCCTACAACTTATATGTACTAGCTGTATTATGGCTGTATCTCACAGTAGGTAGAATACACTGAGGAACAGCATCTTTCATATGTACTCCCATTCGTTGGTGGAGTCAGCATTCTCTATATCTATACCCCTACAACTTATATGTACTAGCTCTAGTATGACTGTATCTCACAGTAGGTAGAATATGCTGAGGAACAGCATCATCCATCCGTACTCCCATTCATTGGTGGGTTCAGCACTCTCTATATCTATACCCCTACAACTTATATGTACTAGCAATCTTATGTCTGTATCTCACAGTAGGTAGAATACACTGAGGAACAGCATCATACATCTGTACTCTCATTCGTTGGTGGGGTCAGCACTCTCTATATCTATACCCCTACAACGTATATGTACTAGCTCTACTACGACTGTATCTCACAGTAGGTAGAATACACTGAGGATCAGCATCATCCATCTGAACTCCCATTCGTTGGTGGGGTCAGCACTCTCTATATCTATACCTCTACAACGTATGTGTACTAGCTCTTCTATGACTGTATCTCACAGCAGGTAGAATACACTGAGGAACAGCATCATCCATCTATACTCCCATTCATTGGTGCGATCAACACTCTCTATATCTTTACCCCTACAACATATATGTACTAGCTCTATTGTCACTGTATCTCACATTAGGTAGAATACACTGGGGAACAGCATCATCCATCTGTACTCCCATCCATTGGTGGGGTCAGCACTCTCTATATCTATACCCCTACAACTTACATGTACTACCTCTCTTATGACTGTATTTTACAGTAGGTAAAATACACTGAGGAACAGCATCATCTGTCTGTACTCCCATTCATGGTGGGGTCAGCACTTTCTATATCTATACCTCTACAACATATATGTACTAGCTCTATTATCACTGTATCTCACATTAGGTAGAATACACTGAGGAACAGCATCATCCATCTGTACTACCATCAGTTGGTGGGGTCAGCACTCTCTATATCTATACCCCTACAACGTATATGTATTAGCTCTATTATGTCTCTATCTCACATTAGGTAGAATACACTGAGGAAAAGCATCATCCATCTGTACTCCCATTCATTGGTGGGGTCAGCACTCTCTATAGCAATACCCCTACAACGTGTTTGTACTAGCTCTATTATGCCTGTATCTCACAGTAGGTAGAATACACTGAGGAACAGCATCATCCATCTGTACTCCCATTCATTGGTGGGGTCAGCACTCTCTATATCTATACCCCTACAACTTATATGTACTTGCTCTATTATGGCTGTTTCTCACAGTACGTAGAATACACTGAGGAACAGCATCATCCATCTGAACTCCCATTCGCTGGTGGGGTCAGCACTTTCTATATCTATACCGCTACATCTTATATGTTCTAGCTCTGTTATGACTGTATCTCACAGTAGGTAGAATACACTGAGGAACAGCATCATCCATCTGTACTCCCATTCGATGGTGGGGTCAGCGTTCTCTGTATCTATACCCCTACAACTTATATGTACTAGCTCTCTTATGCTTGTATCTCACAGTAGGTAGAATAATCTGAGGAACAGCATCATACATCTGTACTCCCATTCATTGGTGGGGTCAGCACTCTTTATATCTATACCCCTACAACTTATATGTACTAGCTCTATTACGACTGTATCTCACAGTAGGTAGAATACACTGAGGAACAGCATCATCCATCTGTACTCCCATTCGTTGGTGGGGTCAGCGTTCTCTGTATCTATACCCCCTACAACTTATATGTACTAGCTCTCTTATGTCTGTATCTCACAGTAGGTAGAATACACTGAGGAACAGCATCATACATCTGTACTCTCATTCGTTGTTGGGGTCAGCACTCTCTATATCTATACCCCTACAACGTGTATGTACTAGCTCTATTATGACTGTATCTCACAGAAGGTAGAATACACTGAGGAACAGATTCATACATCTGTACTCTCATTCGTTGGTGGGATCAGCACTCTCTATATATATACCCCTACAACGTATATTTACTAGCTCTATTATGGCTGTATCTCACAGTAGGTAGAATACACTGAGGAACAGCATCGTCCATCTGAACTCCCATTCTTTGGTGGGGTCAGCACTCTCTATATATATACCCCTACAACGTATATGTACTAGCACTCTTATGTCTGTATCTCACAGTAGATAGAATACACTGAGGAACAGCATCATCCATCTGTACTCCCATCCGTTGGTGGGGTCAGCACTGTCTATATCTATACCCCTACAACGTGTATGTACTAGCTGTATTATCACTGTATTTCACAGTAGGTAGAATACACTGAGGAACAGCATCATCCATCTGTACTCCCATTCATTGGTGGGGTCAGCACTCTTTATATCTATACCCCTACAACGTATATGTACTAGCTCCAGTATGACTGTATCTCACAGTAGGTAGAATACACTGATGAACAGCATCATGCATCTGTACTCCCATTCGGTGATGGAGTCAGCACTCTCTATATCTATACCCCTACAACTTATATGTACTAGCTCTATTATCACTGTATCTGACAGGAGGTAGAATACACTGAGGAACAGCATCATCCATCTGTACTCCCATTCGTTGGTGGGGTCAGCACTCTCTATATCTATACCCCCTACAACGTATATGTACTAGCTCTATTATGACTGTATCTCACAGTAGGTAGAATACACTGAGGAACAGCATCATCCATCTGAACTCCCATTCGTTGGTGGGGTCAGCACTCTCTATATCTATACCCCTACAACTTATATGTACTAGCTCTATTATGACTGTATCTCACAGTAGGTAGAATACACTGAGGAACAGCATCATACATCTGTACTGCTATTCGTTGGTGGGGTCAGCACGCTCTATATCTATACCCCTACAACGTATATGTACTAGCTCTATTATGACTGTATCTCACAGAAGGTAGAATACACTGAGGAACAGATTCATACATCTGTACTCTCATTCATTGGTGGGGTCAGCACTCTCTGTATATATACCCCTACAACGTATATTTACTAGCTCTATTATGGCTGTATCTCACAGTAGGTAGAATACACTGAGGAACAGCATCATCCATCTGAACTCCCATTCGTTGGTGGGGTCAGCACTCTCTATATATATACCCCTACAACGTATATGTACTAGCACTCTTATGTCTGTATCTCACAGTAGATAGAATACACTGAGGAACAGCATCATCCATCTGTACTCCAATCCGTTGGTGGGGTCAGCACAGTCTATATCTATACCCCTACAACGTGTATGTACTAGCTGTATTATGACTGTATTTCACAGTAGGTAGAATACACTGAGGAACAGCATCATCCATCTGTACTCCCATTCATTGGTGGGGTCAGCACTCTCTATATCTATACCCCTACAACGTATATGTACTAGCTCCAGTATGACTGTATCTCACAGTAGGTAGAATACACTGATGAACAGCATCATGCATCTGTACTCCCATTCGTTGATGGAGTCAGCACTCTCTATATCTATACCCCTACAGCTTATATGTACTAGCTCTATTATCACTGTATCTGACAGGAGGGAGAATACACTGAGGAACAGCATCATCCATCTGTACTCCCATTCGTTGGTGGGGTCAGCACTCTCTATATCTATACCCCCTACAACGTATATGTACTAGCTCTATTATGACTGTATCTCACAGTAGGTAGAATACACTGAGGAACAGCATCATCCATCTGTACTCCCATTCATTGGTGGGTTCAGCACTCTCTATATCTATACCCCTACAACTTATACGTACTAGCAATCTTATGTCTGTATCTCACAGTAGGTAGAATACACTGAGGAACAGCATCATCCATCTGAACTCCCATTCGTTGGTGGGGTCAGCACTCTCTATATCTATACCCCTACAACTTATATGTACTAGCTCTATTATGGCTGTATCTCACAGTAGGTAGAATACACTGAGGAACAGCATCATACATCTGTACTCCTATTCATTGGTGGGGTCATTACGCTCTATATCTATACCCCTACAATGTATATGTACTAGCTCTATTATGCCTGTATCTCACAGCAGGTAGAATACACTGAGGAACAGCATCATCCATCTGTACTCCCATTCATTGGTGCGATCAACAATCTCTATATCTATACCCCTACAACATATATGTACTAGCTCTATTATCAATGTATCTCACATTAGGTAGAATACACTGAGGAACAGCATCATCCATCTGTACTCCCATCCATTGGTGGGGTCAGCACTCTCTATATCTATACCCCTACAACTTATATGTACTACCTCTCTTATGACTGTATTTTACAGTAGGTAGAATACACTGAGGAACAGCATCATCTGTCTGTTCTCCCATTCATGGTGGGGTCAGCACTTTCTATATCTATACCCCTACAACATATATGTACTAGCTCTATTATGGCTGTATCTCACAGCAGGTAGAATACACTGAGGATCATCATCATCAATCTGTATTCCCATTCGTTGGTGGGGTCAGCACTCTCTATATCTATACCCCTACAACTTATATTGTTAATAACAGCCTGCATTTAAATTGGAGCCTGTGCACTGAGAGAGAGCCTTACAAGACTATGTGCAAATATATAGAGCTGAGTATATTTTTCTGTATTATTCTATATTATAAATATAAATTGTTGCTTAGATATCTGTTGTCTTACTGTTCTGCAAATATACAGAGATCAGTATATATTTTTCTGGTTTTATAATTTGCACTGTGATTCCTCACATCTCTGTTGAAGCTTGTGGTCTGCACTGTAGTGGCAGAACAGGTAGCTTACATCCTTCTAAGTTGGGAACGGTTGATTGAGGGCTCAGTGTCTGTTATTCTAAAAGTGTATTAATTCTGGTTTAAGCACTTGGGCTTCAGGCCAGTTATTTTACATTAACAGGGTCCGTGGTCTGTACTCTTGTGGGAGGAGAGGCTGGACTCTGCCCTTCTGAGCTGGGAATTTCTGGTTAAAGGCTTACAGTGCCTGCATATTTGAACTGCTTCTTACTGAAATTAGTACACCTTGTTTGCTGTAGCATAGACTAGATCCAGGCCTGCTGAATCTAGCTTTGTTTGTATAACTTGAGCACTAATCCAGGCATTCCTTAAAGTATTCAATTGTATTTATTACTGCTTGGTAGTAACTTGATTAATGTGTAGCTATCATTCTAAGTCTTTTGGATTAAGCACTTGGGCTTCAGACCAGTTGTTTTACATTAGGAAGGCTTGTGGCCTGCACTGTGGTGGCAGGACAGGTAGTTTACATCCTTCTAAGTTGGGAACTGCAGATTGAGGGCTCAGTGTCTGTTATTCTAAAAGTGTATTAGTTCTGGTTTAAGCATTTGGGCTTCAGACCAGTTATTTTACATTAAGAAGGTTCATTTTTCTGCACTTTTGTGGGAGGAGAGGCTAGACTCTGCCCTTCTGAGCTGGGAATTTCTGGTTAAAGGCTTATAGTACCTGCATATTTGAACTGTTTCTTACTGAAATTGGTACACCTTGTTTGCTGTAGCATAGACTAGATCCAGGCCTGCTGAATTTAGCTTTGTTTGTATGCTTGTTGTTTGTTTGCTTGTTATTTCCCTGAAATGCTAATTCCACCTAAAACGCGGCTTTTCAGCACTTCTAGTGATATCTGCATTGCTTACTGTACTTATTTCCTTGTTTCACTTGAAAGAAAGTTACTGTTTGTCATTTTTGCATTTAAGTTACCTGTAACACATTGCATTTAAGTTACCTGGCACTTGCTCTCTAAAGCAATTATATAAGTCAGCACTTAAAAATTAAAAGCCCTACACCCTCACAAACTCCCCTTGAGTATCTTGTTCCCCACTGGCCCTTTTTTAAAATTATAAAGGAATTCTCAATACTATTCTAGCATGTCCAAAGGTCAGTTGCCAATCTCCTCTACAGTCCAGCTGGTGAATCTGGGAATCTTGAGGCAATTATACAACTGCCTCATGTACACAGACAACCCTCTCCTCCTCCCAACAAATTCCAACACATGTGAGAGATGCAACCATATAGCCAAACTGGAGGCTAAGCTCTCTCATCTCAGTACTGGCATAACCAGTCAGGAGGAGAAGGAAACCACACTAACTACAATTCCAGTCTCACATAGACCTACCACGACAAGCAGCAGAGACCTCCAAAGCAGACACCCAAGCAACCACTACCCCAAAACAAAACACGTACTAGCTCTGTTATGACTTTATCTCACAGTAGATACAATACACTGAGGAACAGCATCATTCATCTGTACTCCCATTCGTTGGTGGGGTCAGCACTCTCTATATCTATACCCCTACAACATATATGTACTAGCTCTATTATGTCTGTATCCCACATTAGGTAGAATACACTGAGGAACAACATCATCCATCTGTACTCCAATTCGTTGGTGGGATTAGCACTCTCTATATCTATACCCCTACAACATATATGTACTAGCTCTATTATGGCTGTATCTCACAGCAGGTAGAATACACTGAGGATCATCATCATCAATCTGTACTCCCATTCGTTGGTGGGGTCAGCACTCTCTATATCTATACCCCTACAACTTATATTGTTAATAATAGCCTGCATTTAAATTGGAGCCTGTGCACTGAGAGAGAGCCTTACAAGACTATGTGCAAATATATAGAGCTGAGTATATTTTTCTGTATTATTCTATATTATAAATATAAATTGTTGCTTAGATATCTGTTGTCTTACTGTTCTGCAAATATACAGAGATCAGTATATATTTTTCTGGTTTTATAATTTGCACTGTGATTCCTCACATCTCTGTTGAAACTGTCTTCCCCACCCCCACCCCTCATTTTCTGCATTGTATTCAGCTGATATAACTGTTTTTTATAGCTTGTGTGTTGCTTAACTCCAGGTTCCCTTAATTTTGACCTGTTAATAGCAGCCTGCATTTAAATTGGAACCTGTGCACTGAGGGAGACCCTTACAAAACTATCTGCAAATATATAGAGCTGAGTATATTTTTCTGTATTATTCTGTATTATAGCGCTAAATTGTTGCTTAGATATCTGTTGTCTTACTGTTCTGCAAATATACAGAGATCAGTATATATTTTTTTGGTTTTATAATTTGCACTGTGATTCCTCACATCTCTGTTGAAGCTTGTGGTCTGCACTGTAGTGGCAGAACAGGTAGCTTACATCCTTCTAAGTTGGGAACGGTTGATTGAGTGCTCAGTGTCTGTTATTCTAAAAGTGTATTAATTCTGGTTTAAGCACTTGGGCTTCAGGCCAGTTATTTTACATTAACAGGGTCCGTGGTCTGTACTCTTGTGGGAGGAGAGGCTGGACTCTGCCCTTCTGAGCTGGGAATTTCTGGTTAAAGGCTTACAGTGCCTGCATATTTGAACTGCTTCTTACTGAAATTAGTACACCTTGTTTGCTGTAGCATAGACTAGATCCAGGCCTGCTGAATCTAGCTTTGTTTGTATAACTTGAGCACTAATCCAGGCATTCCTTAAAGTATTCAATTGTATTTATTACTGCTTGGTAGTAACTTGATTAATGTGTAGCTATCATTCTAAGTCTTTTGGATTAAGCACTTGGGCTTCAGACCAGTTGTTTTACATTAGGAAGGCTTGTGGCCTGCACTGTGGTGGCAGGACAGGTAGTTTACATCCTTCTAAGTTGGGAACTGCAGTTTGAGGGCTCAGTGTCTGTTATTCTAAAAGTGTATTACTTCTGGTTTAAGCATTTGGGCTTCAGACCAGTTATTTTACATTAAGAAGGTTCGTTTTTCTGCACTCTTGTGGGAGGAGAGGCAAGACTCTGCCCTTCTGAGCTGGGAATTTCTGGTTAAAGGCTTATAGTGCCTGCATATTTGAACTGTTTCTTACTGAAATTGGTACACCTTGTTTGCTGTAGCATAGACTAGATCCAGGCCTGCTGAATTTAGCTTTGTTTGTATGCTTGTTGTTTGTTTGCTTGTTATTTCCCTGAAATGCTAATTCCACCTAAAACGCGGCTTTTCAGCACTTCTGTGGATCCCTAGTGATATCTGCATTGCTTACTGTACTTATTTCCTTGTTTCACTTGAAAGAAAGTTACTGTTTGTCATTTTTGCATTTAAGTTACCTGTAACACATTGCATTTAAGTTACCTGGCACTTGCTCTCTAAAGCAATTATATAAGTCAGCACTTAAAAATTAAAAGCCCTACACCCTCACAAACTCCCCTTGAGTACCTTGTTCCCCACTGGCCCTTTTTTAAAATTATAAAGGAATTCTCAATACTATTCTAGCATGTCCAAAGGTCAGTTGTCAATCTCCTCTACAGTCCAGCTGGTGAATCTGGGAATCTTGAGGCAATTATACAACTGCCTCATGTACACAGACAACCCTCTCCTCCTCCCAACAAATTCCAACACATGTGAGAGATGCAACCATATAGCCAAACTGGAGGCTAAGCTCTCTCAACTCAGTACTGGCATAACCAGTCAGGAGGAGAAGGAAACCACACTAACTACAATTCCAGTCTCACATAGACCTACCACGACAAGCAGCAGAGACCTCCAAAGCAGACACCCAAGCAACCACTACCCCAAAACAAAACACGTACTAGCTCTGTTATGACTTTATCTCACAGTAGATACAATACACTGAGGAACAGCATCATTCATCTGTACTCCCATTCGTTGGTGGGGTCAGCACTCTCTATATCTATACCCCTACAACATATATGTACTAGCTCTATTATGTCTGTATCCCACATTAGGTAGAATACACTGAGGAACAACATCATCCATCTGTACTCCAATTCGTTGGTGGGATTAGCACTCTCTATATCTATACCCCTACAACATATATGTACTAGCTCTATTATGGCTGTATCTCACAGCAGGTAGAATACACTGAGGATCATCATCATCAATCTGTACTCCCATTCATTGGTGGGGTCAGCACTCTCTATATCTATACCCCTACAACTTATATGGTTAATAACAGCCTGCATTTAAATTGGAGCCTGTGCACTGAGAGAGAGCCTTACAAGACTATGTGCAAATATATAGAGCTGAGTATATTTTTCTGTATTATTCTATATTATAAATATAAATTGTTGCTTAGATATCTGTTGTCTTGCTGTTCTGCAAATATACAGAGATCAGTATATATTTTTCTGGTTTTATAATTTGCACTGTGATTCCTCACATCTCTGTTGAAACTGGCTTCCCCACCCTCACCCCTCATTTTCTGCATAGTATTCAGCTGATATAACTGTTTTTTATAGCTTGTGTGTTGCTTAACTCCAGGTTCCCTTAATTTTGACCTGTTAATAACAGCCTGCATTTAAATTGGAACCTCTGCACTGAGGGAAACCCTTACAAAACTATCTGCAAATATATAGAGCTGAGTATATTTTTCTGTATTATTCTGTATTATAGCGCTAAATTGTTGCTTAGATATCTGTTGTCTTACTGTTCTGCAAATATACAGAGATCAGTATATATTTTTTTGGTTTTATAATTTGCACTGTGATTCCTCACATCTCTGTTGAAGCTGTCTTCCCCACCCCACCCCCTCCCTGTTCTTGGTTGTAGTTTAAATTTGGTGGCTTTTGCAGTGCCCGCCCCACTGTAGATTTGATCTAGGACACTCCCCCAGTTCCATCTCACCAGGCTGAACAAGGAGAAGGTCACGGTGAGCTGCCTGTCGGGCGCTAGGATCCGCCACATAACACAAGCACTCAGGTCACTCCAAGGTAAGTACAAATATGACTCGGTCATTGTCCATGCTGGTGTGAATGACCTGAGACGTACCTCCCTGGACTACATGAAAAAAGAAATAGAGGAGCTCTCTGAGCATGTAGCCCAGGCCGGTATGACGCTGACCTTGAGTAGCATCTTACCCTCACCAAGAATGATGCCACAATATGAAGACAAGATGATCAATTTCAACAATTGGCTTAAGTAGTGGTGTCATTCAAAGGGGATCCAATGCCTTTCAGCCTGGGATGACATGCTCTACAAGCCACGATGCTTCGCTAGGGACGGCTTAAACCTGTCACCCCTGGGCTTTCAGATATTGGCAAAGGCTGTTGCTTCCCCCATAGTGCCTTTTTTAGGCAAGGCTCAAAAGACAAACCCACCTCCATAGGTATCACAAGGGATAAGAAACAAAGAGTAATGCTACTCAACGCCAGAAGTCTAAACCTCAAGATGCACGCACTCGAAACTCTCCTTAGCATGGAGAACATCGATATCTGTGCAGTAACAGAAACCTGGTTCAAGGCTCCCGAGAGCACTCCAGCACTACCAGGTTATACCTCATACCATGCTTTTCGGCCCCAAAACCTGGACCGAACTACAAAAGGAGGGGGAGTATCAATATTCGTCAAAGATACCCACACCTCCAGGTTGATGGCACAGCACGAAGCATCAGAGACTATCCATGTGCAACTAACAGTGGGTAAAACTGCCTTCCAATTTATAGCCTACTGCAGACCACCCTCCCAAATCCAGGAACCCCACTCGGCCTTCCTGAGAACACTGGAAAATATGAAGGTCTCTCCAAACACCATTATATTGGGCGACTTCAACTACCCTAACATAGACTGGGAGCATTACTCTAGCTCCAACACCCTAGCCCAAAGGTTCCTAGAATTTAAAAACTCAAATGCTATGGAACAATTTGTTACCACTCCCACAAAAGGGGAAAACATACTGGATCTGATCATCACCAACATGGGGACTCTATGCTCCAGACCAGAAGTGTATCCCTCACTGGTAAGATCAGACCATAAACTAATCTCACTGGATATTCACATCCCAACACCACCCCTGCCCAGAAAACCACAGTGAAAAACTTCTCTAAAGCAAATTTCACAATCCTCAAAACTGAGGTGGAATCCTTCAAAGCCCCCGAGCCTGTGGAAAATACGGCCCAGACCGCAGAATCCTTTATAAACGCATTCTATGAACACCTTCAGGAATGCATGGATCATGCAATCCCAAATAAAACCAAGACCCAATCCTCCAAAGGCAGACGTCCTGTCTGGTGGACTCCGGCCATAAACAAACTATATAATAGAAGGAGGAAGCTACTACATGATAGAGCAAAATCCCAAAAAGGGAAGGCATCTCTGATCAGTATTAGCAAAAAACTACGGGCACTCATAAAATCGTCTAAGGCCAGCTTCGAGAGAAAAATTGCACGGGACACTAAGGATAATCACAAGGCTTTATTTAGTTAAGTTAGGAACCTGGGTGGGAATTCCCAGATATGCTCAGAATTACTCCAAAATGACAAAAAATACATCGAACCCACATACATTGCCAATATCCTAGCTGACAGGTTCAGCACAAACCCCCCCCCCAACAAAAGGGCAAATATATATCGCAGCAGAGTGCTGCCCTCCTGACATCTCAGATGCTCAGGTAAGAGCCACCCTTTCCAAAGCAAAAAACACAGCATCAATGGGACCAGACGGTGTCCCGGGCTGCATCCTACATGAACTCCAAGAAGAGCTAAACCCAAACATAAAACTACTGTTCAGTCTCAGCCTTACTTCAGGATATGTACCCAAAGAGTGGCATACAGCAACAGTGGTCCCTCTCCACAAAGGTGGTGCCTCAACGGATCATGGAAACTATCGCCCCATAAGCCTGACTAGCTTGGTCTTCAAAGCTATGGAAACGATCATCATGGACCTCATAAATAAAGATATTGGGGACCTACAAACACTGGATCCTACCCAGTTCGGCTTTGTTAAGGGCAGATCCTGCCTCTTAAACCTGGTCAATTTCTTTGAAACAGTCACCAAGGACATTGACGAGGGGAAAGTGGTCCACACAGCCTACCTGGACCTCGCAAAAGCCTTCGATACAATACCCCACTCGGGCATTATAGATAAGCTCACCAGCTTAAATATAAACCCCTATGTCACTAGATGGGTTGCAAACTGGCTCAAGGACAGAACCCACATGGTTAGAATTGCTGGAGCCATGTCAGACTCCAAACCAGTTACAAGTGGCATCCCACAAGGCTCAGTCTTGGGACCTCTCTTGTTCGGTATATATTTCTCGGAGGTACAGGCCAACACGGAAGGACTGTGGCTGACCAAGTTCGCAGATGACTGCAAACTGGGCGCCATAATCGACTTTGCAGCTGACACAAGCATCCTCCAAAAGGGCCTCATAGAAACAGACAACTGGTGCCAGAGCCATGGCCTCAAGCTAAATGCCAAAAAGTGTATAGTCATCCCCTTTGGCAAAAACAAAGTGCCCACAAATTACCACATAGGTGGTAATCCATTAAGGACAGAAGTAGTAATTAGGGACCTGGGGACCTAAGTTGATAGCAATCTCTCATTTGACAACCACGTGGCCAAAGTGGTTAGAAAAACATTTTATATAGCCCACCTAATCATGAAGGGATTCACATCTAGATCAGGGGAGGTCATCGTGCCTCTTTACTCAACCCTCATCAGGCCCATAATTGAGTACAATGCCACTTTGGGATGTACCTTACCAGACACCTGCAGCAACTGGAAAGACCCCAAAAGTACCTCACCAAGAGGATCAAAGGGCTCAAACAGATGCCATATGCTGCCCGGTTAAAGAAACTCCAGCTCTACTCAGTGGCATACCGCCTGCTCAGAGGCGATCTGTGCCTGTCGTATAAAGCCATGTCCAACCCGGAATTAATGGACATGCTGCAGCTAAAGAAAATCCAAATCCCATCGAGCTACGCGCTCGAGAGACTTGAACCTCAGCACTGAAATAAATAGGACATGCTGGAGGGACAGATTCATAACCCAGAGGCTCCCTTCACTCTGGAATAAAATCGCAGTCCAGGTTAGGCAGAGTCCCTCATTGACTCTCTTCAAGAGGAATCTTGATGAGAGGATGGGAGATCGTAGGTTTACCCCGGTTATCACTTCTGTGTCACTGTTAGACAGAGGCACAGTATACTAACCTCGAAAAAGGGCATAGCAAAATTAATTTCAAATGGGTGGCGAAAGCCAAACACACTCTGGCTAGGCTTATAAATGCCCTAGGGCAGATAGCCTAGTATGAACCTATGAACCTATATGTACTAGCTCTCTTATGACTGTATCTCACAGTAGGTAGAATACAGTGAGGAACAGCATCATCCATCTGTACTACCATTCGTTGATGGGGTCAGCACTCTCTATATCTATACCCTACAACTTATATGTACTACCTCTCTTATGACTGTATCTCACAGTAGGTAGAATACACTGAGGAACAGCATCATCCATCTGTACTCCCATCCGTTGGTGAGGTCAGCACTCTCTATATCTATGCCCCTCCAACTTATATGTACTAGCTCTATTATGACTGTATCTCACAGTAGATACAATACACTGAGGAACATCATCATCCATCTGTACTCCCATTCGTTGGTGGGGTCAGCACTCTCTATATCTATACCCCTACAACATATATGTACTAGCTCTATTATGACTGTATCTCACAGTAGGTAGAATACACTGAGGAACAACATCATCCATCTGTACTCCCATTCGATGGTGGGATCAGCACTCTCTATATCTATACCCCTACAACATATATGTACTAGCTCTATTATGACTGTATCGCACAGTAGATACAATACACTGAGGAACAGCATCATCCATCTGTACTCCCATTCGTTGGTGGGGTCAGCACTTTCTATATCTATACCCCTACAACTTATATGTACTAGCTCTGTTATGGCTGTATCTCACAGCAGGTAGAATACACTGAGGAACAGCATCATCCATCTGTACTCCCATCCATTGGTGGGGTCAGCACTCTGTATCTATACCCCCTACAACTTATATGAACTAGCTCTATTATGGCTGTATCTCACAGTAGGTAGAATACACTGAGGAACAGCATCATCCATCTGTACTCCCATCCGTTGGTGGGGTCAGCACTCTCTATATCTATACCCCTACAATGTATATGTACTAGCTCTATTATGACTGTATCTCACAGTAGGTAGAATACACAGAGGAACAGCATCATCCATCTGTACTCCCATTCGTTGGTGGGGTCAGCACTCTCTATATCTATACCCCTACAACTTTTATGTACTAGCTCTAGTATGACTGTATCTCACAGTAGGTAGAATACACTGAGGAACAGCATCATCCATCTGTACTCCCATTCATTGGTGGGGTCAGCACTCTCTATATCTATTCCCCTACAACATATATGTACTAGCTCTCTTATGACTGTATCTCACAGTAGGTAGAATACACTGAGGAACAGCATCATTCATCTGTACTCCCATTCATTGGTCGGGTCAGCACTCTCTATATCTATACCCTTACAACATATATGTACTAGCTGTATTATGACTGTATCTCACAGTAGGTAGAATACACTGAGGAACAGCATCATCCATCTGTACTCCCATTCATTGGTGGGGTCAGCACTGTCTATATCTATACCCTTACAACGTATATGTACTACCTCTATTATGACTGTATCTCACAGTAGGTAGAATACACTGAGGAACAGCATCATCCATCTGTACTCCCATTCATTGGTGGGGTCAGCACTGTCTATATCTATACCCCTACAACATATATGTACTAGCTCTATTATGACTGTATCTCACAGTAGGTAGAATACACTGAGGAACAGCATCATCCGTCTGTACTCCCATTCATTGGTTGGGTCAGCACTCTCTATATCTATACCCCTACAACTTATATGTACTAGCTCTCTTATGACTGCATCTAACAGTAGGTAGAATACACTAAGGAACAGCAAATTCATACTTGTCATATTTTCATACTTATGCACTCATTGCTTTGAGGATGGCAAACACAGTCCACTGAATGACAACAAAAATCCCTGTTTGCACCTTCAGAAGACAGGGCCACCTTATCATAATGGAAATTATTAGGGGGGAGTCAAACAGAATTTAAGTAACTCTAACTGGGGAGTCAGGCAGATTTTTGCTTGCCTGTTCCTGTTACAGTGGTGAATTTGTCATTTGAACCTTGCCTTAAAAAGCCACTATAGGGGTGGCAAGAGCCTTAGCCAGTTCCAGAATCCCAGGGGTGATAGGTGCAGGCCATCTCTGGCAAAGTATTGTGGTCTCTCAACCATGTCATCCCAGGCAGACAGATACTGGATCCCCCTTAGAATGACACCAGAAGCTCATAGTTGTTGAACATTTCTCTGGATCACATTTCTCATGACTGAGTAAATTGTCCTTAGCAGTAAGCCTTTTATATAACCACAGAGTTCAGTTTTCTCAATCCTGGCCATTGGTTCATGTAAAATAAAA
>NC_056727.1:843870436-843880189 GCF_019279795.1 Protopterus annectens | reverse complement strand
GATATTTTGGAATGGATTAATGAAATATCTGTTCCGCATTTTCCTTAGAACCGATTAACTCTGGAACAGGTTGCTGTGAATCAAAGTACAGATTGCTGTATATGTCTTGAAATGATAGGATGATGTAAAAAAGAATAGCTGATGGCTTAGGTGCACCAGTCCCCATCAACTTTGCATATCACTTAATAGGGAAGGATCTTTAATTGGAAATATAATTCTTCCCCAAGCAAAACATAGAATGTGAATGATCCACTTATTAAAGGGATTCCTCGTACCCAGAGTCATTATATAAACCAGCTACTGAGTTTTCTTTGCCCTTTTAAGAAGTTAAGTAAAATCCATGGTAAACAGTAAATTATATTAATTCATCAAAATAAGTTTTAATTATTAACATATGTTAGCCATGCTGTGAGATTACTATTTGAAGTAATTAGTATGGTGGAGGTATGGTAGTCCACATTTTCTAGATGAAAGGTTGAGAGCTATGTGCTCCATGTAAAATGTGTCATTCTCAAACAGAGTGCAGTGGATTTCAAACATTCGAGTTTTAGGCATCATATCCTTTAGAAAACATACAATAATGCAAAATATATTATTATAACAAACTTATTAGTCAACAAGAGTTAAAATCTGTGCCTGATTTTAGTTCATGGGTGTGTACTAGGCTAATGGCCCTGGAGCCTTTACAAACCTAGCCCATAGGATTACACTGACATCATGCTACCCGACCTTAGTTCCCAGTGCCCCTGTTGAGTAGAGCCGCTGTAGTGATCCCAGGGGTGAATTTTCTGCTTCCCATCTACTCATCAAGGTTTCTCTTGAAGAGGGCCAGTGAGATGCTCTGTTTGACATGTATGGAAAGTCTATTTCATAGCATGGGCAGTCTCTGAGTTATGAACCTGTCCCTCCAGCATGTTCTGTTAATTCTGGTAATGAGGATGAGATCTCTGGAGCGTGTGGTGTGGAGGGATTGGGATTTCTTTAAATGTAGCATTTCTAACAGAGCTGGGTCAGACATGGCTTTGTAAGTCAAGCAGAGATCGCCTCTAAGTAGGCTATATGAGACAGACAATAGTTGGTGTTTTTTGAGTCTGTCCATATAGGACAAGTGTTTAAGGCCTAGGATCCTCTTTGTGAGGTACTTTTGCTGCCTCTTCAGTTGTTGCAGGTGTCTAGTGAGGTACATGCCAAATGGGGCATTGTACTGGATGATTGGCCTTATGAGGAAAGAGTAGAGGGAGACAATGACCTCTTTCTTCCTGGATGCAAACCCTTAGTAATGAGATATGCCACATAGGACTTTCTGACCACAGTGGCAATGTGGTGGTCAAAAGAGAGGCTGCTGTCAACCTGTGTTCCAAGATCTCTTATAACACCTTCTGTGTTCAGTGGACTACCATCGATGTGGTAATTCATGGGAACTGTGTTTTTCCCAAAGGGGATGATGACACTTTTGTGGCATTGAGCCTAAGGCCATGGTTTTGACACAAGTCGTTGGTCTCAGTGAGGCCTTTCTGTAGGATGTCAACATCACTTGGGGAGTTAATAATAGCTCCCAACTTGCAAACGTCTGCAAACTTTGTCAGCCAGAGACTCTTTGTGTTGGTCTGGACTTCAGATAAGTACATACCAAACAGGAGAAGACCCAGGACTGAAACCTGTGGGACTCCACTCATGACTGGTGGGCAGTCTGACTTGGAGTCTGCTACTTTCACACTGTGGGTTCTATCTGTGAGCCAGTTTGCAACCCACCTAGTGATATAGGGGTAGATGCCTAGATTAATGAATTCTTCTAGGATTCCTGAATGAGGAGTGGTATCAACGCCTTGGCCAGATCAAGGCAGGCTGTATGAACCACCCTGCTTTCATCCACAGTTCTGGTGATTGACTCAAAGAAGTCGACCAAGATGAGCAGGCATGATCTAGCCATCACAAAACCAAACCATGTAGGATCCAGAGTTTGGAGATTCCCTATATCCATGTTTATAAGGTCCGTGATGATGCATTCCATAGTTTTGCATATCAGACCCGTCAGGCTAATGGGGCTATAGATCCCAGGGTCTGTAGTCACTCCTCCTTTGTGGAGAGGGATGACTGTAGCAGTGCAACATTCAGTAGGGAACAAAGCCTGAGGTGAGGCTGTGATTGAACAGGTTACACATGTGAGGTGCCAGTTCACTCTGTAGTTCATGTGGAACACAGCCAGGGATATTTTCATGTCCCATGGAAGTTGTATTCTTGGCCTTGGATAGTGCTGTTTTAACCTGTGCAGCAGTAATACTGGATGCCTGACAATCTACTGGTACTGCGATTGGTCCTTTGGGTGGGAGGGGTAAAGTTGGCACTGAATCTGTCGGTCAGTATATTGGCAATGTCTGTTGGCTTGGTATAGGAGGTACCATTGTGTAGTAGCTCAGAGCAAATCTGAGTGTTGCTGTGGAAATATAATATGCAAATACTGAAAATATGTTATTCAACAAAACAGAAATAAATGAAGGTCTCCACAAGGGTCTCTACTTGCTGCGATGCTATCCTTGCTAACTAATTTCTAGTCAATAGGACTTAACATATGATTACTCATATTGATTGTGCTACTTTCCTGAAGAAGGAAGTCTTAGAAGAGGAAATCTGAAGTTACTGCCTATATGGAGATCACAGATCTCACTAGTGCACATGTGGGAATCAGATTCCCAATGAACTATGTAATCTTCAAAAGAGAACCCACTTCACTTGAAAGACACTACACAACAAATCTGGGTATTGCCATGGAGATTCTTTACATAACTATAGATGGCCTTGTGGTTGTCTTTATCTGCTACAATTCTGTTTTCATAGCTAGCTTTAGAGGATTTGATGAGGGATCTCAACTTTTTGTTGAGGCTGATAAGTGTGTTTTTCCAGTCTTGGGACTTCACCTTATTCCACATCAGTTTCTTCTTCCTGTAGAACTGAGGTCGTGGGTAAACTATTAGGGGAAATTGGATCAGGGCATCTGGGAACATAGAGGGTTCATAGGTGCTTTCTAGACTATGTTTTAGGTTGACTAGTAGGCAGCCTGGGATGTTATCAGACCTCACAGATGTAGTGTTCCCAGCTTTAGTGCCTTGATGGCCTTGGATAGGGCCTGATAACTTGATCATGGCAAATCTAAAGACTGAGGTGTAGTTGTATGAATGTGATCTGAAAATATTAGAGGAGAGGAGGGGATGAAGCTCAAACTGAATTTGTCTACTAGTAGACTGATTATGTCCTCTGGGAGCATGTGGTATCATTTAGTATTAGCTCTACATAGTGCCAGGCATTGTTTGTGAGATTCTTAACATTAAAATAAATATTTTCTCCTACTCTTTTTTGCCAAGTGCCATGGGATCTTTTATGTTCAACTAAGGAATCACCCACTCATTTATTAGTATATTAAAGTAATACTTAAAATCCATCTAGACTTGGGACAGACTTCATTTCCTTCAGATAACATATGGTACAGCTCCCAGTGAGTTGAGGTCTGCCTGAGTCTAAATGGGAAGATATTTTGTGGTTTTCCACCTAAGGAAAATGCACTTTTGGAATATATGTCCATGCTGTTTCTTCATGGAAGTAATTAACATCCCAGCATATAGCTGTGAGTGATGAGTTCAGAGAGCACCATCATGAAGGGGGTATGGCTTGGGGAGCAGTTTGGAAGAGAGTGGCCAGACAGCATCATATTGATGTGGGTGTGGCTTGGTGGGGACAGTAGTTTGGGAGTAGTGAGTGCAAATTTTAAAATGCTGGCTACACCCCTGCACATATATGTATATATATATATATATATATATATATATATATATATATGTATATGTGAATATATATATATATATATATATATATATATATATATATATATATGTCACTACATGTCCCCTGCCATGACATGTGTGAGAGAACATCACACATCAATACACAACATATCTACACACCAGTACATGGCTGCAAAATAGAGTGTGGAGTGTGGTGTGTAACCCATGTTGGGGACACATCGCAACTGTTTGAAAAGGTGGGATATATATGTTGGTGAAGGGTAGTAGGCACATATTGGTATGTAGGTTTGGTTGCGTGATAAACAAGACAGCATACAGATAGGGTTACCACCTGTCCCACTTTGTGAGGGACAGTCCCTCTTTGGGCAGTTGTGTCCTGCAAAAAAATTGAACAAAAATGGTAAATATCCTAAGATTTTAGGACAAAAATATTTTCTATATTTTATGTAATAGTTGCATAAAACAGTTATTCTGTATCTGAAACACCTAAATGTTATAAGAAACAGAATAAGCAACTAAAATGCAACAAGAATAAGCTTTTATTTAGGCAAAAAAGTGAAGTTCTGTCATTTGTACTGACCTTGAGTATGTTGTGCCCTATAAAATCTGACATTTGTCCCAAAAATGACCCACTTTGGGCATTTGAAAAGGTGGCAACCCTACATACATGGCTGGTATATGACACATGGTGGGTAAACACTGTGGATGGGTAGTTTCATTTGGAATGTGGAGGCCATTGAGCCCCCATATGGGAATAAAGGGAACATGGTGCCCACCCATGGACAGTCACGACAGCATTTACATGGTCATAAAGGTGCCTGGGATGTGGGCTGAGCAGGAGGAACATGCATGTCTAACCTTATGTATGTGTACTGCATGCATCCAGATGATGTAGCACATATCCCATGTCTCTGTGGAACTCCCTATGCACCAGACCCTGGACCTAACTGTGGGTGGCAGGCATATGTCTGTGTGTGCTCCATGGTGGTGGTGGGGGGGGTAAACCATCCCCTGAGGTGGTTCCACATGAAGATAGTGCCGGAACAGTAGATAATGAGGTTCCATGGTGGGTCGCGGATGTGATATGGACTGGTAACATGTTCACATTAGGTGGAAGCAGTGTTCCTGCTGGCAGATAACCCCTACACATACTGTTGTGTCACTGTCATGGAGCATATGTGGGTTGTAATAGTCTACACAATCCCAGAACATGCCCAAAAGCATGCATAGATATCATCAATAATACATAATAGCAGATGTGTGGCAATCACACAGCAAGCATATCACATGCATATGTGGAAACATAATGGCAGTGACAATGGCATGCAGATGACATACTCTGTAACAGCCTAGCAACTCTAGTGTCCCCACAGGGAGCATGTCTATAAACACATAGCAGAAAGTGTTGTACAATACAATATATGTCCCAATGGTAGATAAACCAGAGACAAACCACTTGTGTTGTGTGAACCCTACAATAGAGCTGATATGGTGGCGGGAGATTGATATGTGTATTGTATTATGGTAAATGTGCCATATGATTTGCTCAGAAATATTTCCATCTTTATGTCTTTCAGAGACAATGGCACACCCAAGGAATCCAGCATACAGTGCTGCTGAGGATGACATAATACTCACCAACGTCATCCAGCACTATCAGCTTTTGTTTTCCAGGATAAGCCATGACCAGCAGGAGCGCACCACCATGTGGCACAATGTGGTCCGCAGGGTGAATTAGGTAGGGATGCACAGCCATATGTATGAGCAGGACTGCCATCATTGTAGTGACCTGCTCCACCATGTTCATCACTGTGCCGCTGCCGTGCGGTGTGACCACCTTGCAACAGGGGGGGCCATAACATCCATCCCCCCTCACCAGAGTGGAGCAGCTGCTCATGAGCCTGGTGGAATATGCCCCCCCCCACAAGAGCTACAGACATATACAGTCATGGAGGTGGGTGCTGCCCACACAACAGACATGGAGCATACAGGTAAGGTTCCAAGGCATATCAGTAGACCCCTGTTGTATATGCATCTATACAGGTAGATCATGCATATGTGAGACGTGGAGTCTGTTGCTGTGCAGTACTGACATACTGATAATCAGTTGTGCATAATCTGTAGTACTGTGGACTTCAGCTGATTTACTGTAATATTGCAATCACCCTGTAGCAATGCCACAGCTATGGCCACTGACATCAACTCTATCTCATCACAATGTAAGTACCTCTGGGATACCAGCAAGGCAGCTTCCGGATGCCAGTGAGTATGGTTTAAGGTTATGCTTGGCAATACACTGTGCATGTTATAGCTAAGGTGTAGGCCATGTACACATCTAACACACTTACCCATAATGCATGCTGTACATGTTCACTGACAGAGCACACACCTCACTAATGGGATTACCAGCCTCAAACACATGCAATACACAGACCATCTCAGACAACTGTGGCTACACTCCAGTGCACATTGCCCAGGCACAGCTGACATCTGTCTAACATACACAGCTATGTCATACACAGAGGAGTTGAACATGCTACATATAAAGAAATCCAACTTCCTCTGCAAACAAACACTCCAGGGTCCTAAACCTCATCAACATAGTACACGGAACTTACTGGAGGGATAGGGCCCTTTCCTGGGGAATTCCCACACTCTGGAACAGATTACCCATTCTTGTCAGGCAATGCTACTCATTGGCCCTCTTTACAAAAACATTTGGCAACTGGATGGGAAATGGGGAATTCCTGGGTAGTACGTCTGTGCCACAGCCTGACAGGGGCACAGGGGAATAACATTATTGGGTGGTGCATGGCTGGGAACCCCTGTGGCTAGGCTTATTTAGGCCCCAGGACCAATACTCACCTATGTGTATGACAGGCAACATCAGCCAGGGCTCAATACAGATATGACCTGCATAATGGTGGGATATTGCCAAAGTCATGTGTTGCAATGTGTTCTGATGTAACAGCACCATGTTGGGGAAGTCCAGGAAGTTGCATGTATGATGCATATGCTGCACAATACACACATCACCCCAACCCATGGATGATATCCCCACATGTACAATGCTGGTGCCTCTGTACACCTGCATGTTTGCCCTGCATTGGCAGGGAATATGCCAGTACACATGCTGTTCCTAGTTTGGGATACTGATATATGACACACATGTGTAGGCCACAGATGTCGAGCATTTGCAATGTAGCAGGAGATTGTAAGGGTGTGTCATCCTGAAACACAACAGTACACTGGAGGGGAGAGACAAACTCACTGAGAATGGCTCTGTCTGCACACAGTCAAGGTCATGAAGTGTGGCAGACATAACCCTGACTCCACAACACTAGTGATGGCACTGTATGACCTCCAAGGGCTGTGCACGTGTTTAGCATGCAAACATGCAGGTTTGGGGAACATTTGCAGGCCTGACTGACCAACTACTGGCTCATGATGATGACCATGCTACTATACTTCTGCCAGGTATAGTGACTGCAGTAGTACACATAGCAGTTATTGCTACACACCCTCATGATATGTGTGCACACATATGCACCCACAAATGGTATGCATCCCAATCAGCAATTGCACAACTGACACATATGGCTTGCAATCCAATTGACTGCCTAGGTCATATGTCACATATCAGGTATGTGTAGTGTTGTCATATGCAGTAGTGCTGCACCATGGCATGTCATGGAAGAGAGTGCCATGTCAATAATGGTCTCTTCACTTACTCACCATAGGTACAGTACATTGTGTCTGTGGTTGGTCTAATGATATTCTATCACTCATACATGCACCACTGATGATGACATCTGTGAATTCATATCAGGCATTCACAAAACACGTGTCATCATATAATCCAGAAACACACACAGGCTGTGAGCAGCAAAGGAAACATAACTGACACACAGATACACATCCTGCAATGGTGTGTACACCTGTGAGGTATGGTGCACAGTACATGCCAGGGTGGTGAACAGATGCACAGCGATGCTGTGGACATGGGTGCAGTGTGTTCCAGGGGGAGGGCCATCACCTGCTAATAGAAGCCATGCTTCACAGCTATGTATAATGTTGGTAACAGGGATTGACTACAGTTGCACTGCATGCTGTTGAGCACCACATGTCCTGCATGCTGATATGTGTGTAATTTCAAGTTTGTGGGTGATACTGTACTGCACTATCACCTGCTATTGTGTGTGTTATGTGGGTGCTGGAGCTGTCTGTAGGTGCTGTCTGGTGGAGTGTATGGGTTGTCATGTATGTCGACTGCATGTGTGTATGCCTGTGTGTGTGGCCATGTCTGCACACACGTGTGTGTGTGTGTGTGTGTGTGTGTGTGTGTGTGTGTGTGTGTGTGTGTGTGTGTGTGTGTGTGTGTGTGTGTGTGTGTGTGTGTGTGTGTGTGTGTGTGTGTGTGTACTTTTTAGCTGTGATGTACAGGTCTTACAGTCTGTTCCCTGTTTTCCCTTCACAGGTGGCGAGGTGGGGCTGGGTTCCTCCAGCAGGGAATCTGATGTCACTGATACAGACAGTGACCATGAGAATAGGTGTGTTGAGGCACAGGCAGGGTCTTCAGGGGCTGCTGCTGGGCCACCAGTTGACATCCCACAAGTATCCACCCCATCCACACACACAGTCACACTGCCTCTAAATACCTCATCACCGTTGACCTTAGCTGAGGGACAGTCTACGGTTGGCATTGACCAGGACAGTGTGGTATCTATGGCACATGTGTCAGGATACAGCAGCCATAGCCAGATGTCCAGCGAGGTACCACATAGGCAGATGTTCAGGGGTGCTCATCAGATCACTGCTAGTCATCATGCCCCTGGCAGATGTGCCACATATATATCAACCACATGCATGTTCCAGGCTGTCATGGAGGCACAGGCATGAATAGAATGGTACACCAGACAGGGTCTAAGAGTGAAGAGGGCTTATCACACCTCTGTAACTGACATCATCCGAGACCAAGAAGGTGCCATTCTTAATTACACCGAGGTCATGGATAGAAGGTGGGGTGAGACATTGGATATCATCAACAATGTCTTGTCCATGTGTCAGGACAGGGCAGGATGGTTGTGATGGCCATGTGGACGTATGCCAGCAACATCAGCAGCTGGAAGTCTTCATGGACATCCCACCAGTCACAGCCACTCTCATAGTGGCAGTACCAACTCCAGCACTGTGGGGGGTGCTCTCCACAGACCATCATAGCAGACCATGTGCATGTGGCCCTGGCCAGTCCCAGGAGAGACCTGGATCCAGTGGACGTTTGTCAACCTCGGGGGACAGTACCCTGACTTTGTACCTGATTGGCACCACTGCCAAGCACAGGTCCCGTGTCCATGGCCGGAGATGGTGAACTGCAAACCCTGCAAGGTACAGTCTGCAGCTGTCTCACAAATCCCTGTATAGGGCATCCACATGGTGGAACTGTGCGCATGCAGACACACACACACATAAACAACAAACCTAGGGCAACCACATACCTGCACACACATCACCATTGGCCCATAACAGTACTCAGCCCACACACACACACACACACACACACACACACACACACACACACACACGTTGTCAGTTGTATGACTCAGCCTAGGCCTCTGGCAAACCAACAACACACCCTGTGCATATGATGATACCTGTGCCACATCCTGTCATCCGTAACATCGATGCAGGAACAGGCTAACATGGTGCTGATGCACAGGGTGACTGTACAACAGTGTAGCAATGGAATGCTGTGTAGCATGTTGTCAGCAGTAAAGTGAAATGCTAATATCTTGGAAGGTGTAGCTGTATAGCCATGATGCATTATAGCTGTAATTAACAATGTTGTATTGTTTTCTCCATTATCTATTCTGATTGTGTTGTGTTTGTCCATGAGCCACATGGCTGATGGGTGTAGTGGTGTCAGCAGGCCTTCTACAGTGGACACCAGTAAGTGTAG